>NC_141146.1:51092839-51244543 GCF_053477565.2 Lygodium microphyllum | reverse complement strand
ACCTTACATTTTCTAATGCAACCACTTAGAGACATAAGCAATTGTAAGAGGAAGGTGGATTTGCATGTTCATGTAGATAAAGAGTATGTTATTACAAAGTCCGCTTATAGCAAGTGTGGCTTAGATATAAAAATTGTTTTCCAATATTTTTTAGAGAGAAATAAAAACATTGATATTTGGGTAGTTAGTTCCTTGTATCCTAATGACCCTAGCACTAGGCTAAAAAGGTGTGTTGCAAAAAGCCACAAGGTCAAGAAATCAAAGTGTAGAAGCTTGAGGAAGAACTAAAGCAATGTAAAGACAAGGGACAAGAGATGATAGAGCACACACAAAAAAATTGAACCTTGAAGGAAGGATGCTTCACTAAAATCATTTTTGGAGCAAATGGAGAAGAATAAGAATATTGTAGAAACAAAGTTTCAAAGGTGCAAGAAAACTCCCATGGGTTTTAAGGAAAAGATTTCTTATGGCTATGATAACTTTAACAATATTTTTTTAGACTTGGTTAAGTTGCAACGTGCCATGGCTCATTTCTAGAAGGCACGATGCTCGAAAGGTATTGACTTGTCCTAATATGACATCAATATAGTACACTCAAAGTTTGTGCCAACTATAATTCCTAGGTTTCAACCTTCGAGTTTGTTTATCAACCTTGATAGATGACAAATTGTAAAGGGATGCAAGTTGGAGAGAGTGGCTCTTACATTGATGAATTATGCCATGGCCTATATGAAAGATAGCATGCTTGTTTCTACTTTGTTCCAACTATCGTAGGTTTCAACCTTGGAGTTTGTTATCAACATTAATAGATGACAAATTGTAAAGGGATGAAAGTTGAAGAGGGTGTTTCTTACATTGATGAATTATGCCATGGCCTATATGAAAGATAGCATGCTTGTTTGACCATTTAGTGTGCAGTCGAAAAAGGACATTTGGTACTCCTAACAATCAAAGTGCCCAAGAAGATCCATAATGTTCTCTCTTGGATCTTCCAATGTACTCCATATTCAAATATAATTTCTAGGCAAACAAATGATGAGAAGCTTAGATAATTCAATATTAATTGGCACTTGGGTGGCAATCTCAAGACTCTGAAGTATATGTTCAATCGTGACACTAAGGCATCAACTTCATTCCCCCCCCCCCCCCCGGTGCTTCCTCATCTTCGTCCACAATATCTATAACTGTGGCAACTCATACATTCAGGGGATTCTAGCATCATCAGAGGCTCATGTAGTGGATGTGTGGGAGGGTAGTACTTCTTTATGTGGCTACTATTGAAGAAGTCTATGCCCTCTCCGTCTAGGGTCTCAAGCTTTACATTGCAGATTTGACTGATGATGCAGACTCTGAAAGTCCCTAGTCCCCTAAACTTCATCTTTTGTTTATGGCCTTTCACTAAATATAACAATATTAGGTTACCCTGGTTGAAGTCTCACTGCTTGACATGCTTGTCAAACTAGCTCTTACGTCGTGCCTTTTCGCAAATTAGCACATGGGTAGCCAGAAGTCCAAATCTCCAATAGGCATTCTAGCTCAACTAAGCATTCCATCCATGCCTTCTTTCCATCCCATCTCTCTTCAACAACAACTACTCTCAGGCTAGGGACAAAGAATTTCACTTGTAAAATGGCTTCAGTGCCATAGGTTAGCTTAAAGGGAGTCTGCCCCACATCTGTTTTATAGGCTATTCGATAGGCCCATAAGGCTACCATCAACTTGTTGTCCCAGTCACTATGCGAAGCAATGACTACCTTGGTTAGAACGTTCACTAAGATCTTATTTGTGGATTCATCCAAGCCATTTTCCTGAGGGTAGTAGGGTGAAGATTTCATATGGATGATCAGGAAGGTAGACAGGAGGTGGGCAATCACTTCATTGATGAAGTGCGTGCCTTGGTCACTAACTAGTTCAATGGGGCAACCAAATCGTGAGATCACCTGCTCCCAAAGGAACTTGGGCCATAGTTCTAGCGTCATTTTTTCTAGTGCCTTGTGCTTCTACCCACTTTGTGAGATAGTCTATGGTGACTATGATATACTTGGCTTTGTGAGTACTATGCTGTAGGACTAATCGGCCGAATGAAGTCAATCCCCCATTTTTCGAATGGTTTCTTTGCGATGATTTGGGGTTAACTCCATCCTATCCTTGTTGCAAACAGAGACCTCAGTCCGTTGGCACTCATCACAGTGCTTCACAAATTCTACATCATAGAAAAGTGTGGGCCACCACAGTTGAGACTACAACACCTTGCGCACCGTCATGTCTCCACTGCTGAAGTGTCCTCCAGTGATTTTGTCATGTGCCTCCACAAGTACGTCATGCACCTCATGTTCACACACACATTATCGTAGCAAGCCATCTTTCCCTAATCTATAGAGTTGATCAGTTCTATCAATTGATAGGGTTGTATCTTGAGGATAAGTCGCCTAAGCTAGGCCTTCTCTCAATAGGTCTTTCAAGTAGTCCATGCTCTAGCACTTGGACTATGTCATTTGCCCACCAGTAGTATGGCATCAAGTTGGCTCTAAATAAATCCTTCTCGCTAGACAAGTTCAAAAGATGTGTGTCTGGTAAGTCACCTACGATACCCTATTCAGTGGCTTCTCCTGTGGATATGCGGGACATGTGATTGGCTATGAAGTGCTGCTTTCCTCTGTGTACAACCACGGAGAAGTCGAATTCTAGCAAAAGTAGTAGCCACTTGGCTATGCATCCAATAGCGCAAGGTTTTTTTACGAGATACAACAGAGCTTGATGGTTTACGAAGAAAGTGAAAGGCATAGCTAAAAGATAATGCCGAAATTTCTTCACAGCAAACACCATGGGTAGCCCTTCTCTCTCAGTTATGGAATAGTTCATCTTGGTATCTATGAGTTGTTTGCTAGCAAATCTTACTAGATGGTCTAGGTTGTGTTCACCAGACTGGCACAAAACAACTCCCATCAAAAACTTCGAGGCGTCAATATATACATGGAAGATCGTCAATATATACATGGAAGATTATGGTCCAGTTTAGGGCTCTTAGGGGATTGGCGTGGTTGTCAGAACCTTCTTTAACTCTTCATATGCGCATTGGCATTCCTTACTATCAACAGTTTGTAGAGTGCGATTAGTGCATAGTTCAACACAAATCGTCGATAGTACCCTGTATGTCCTAGGAAAGCACTGAACTCCCTTGTAGTTGGTTGGTGGTGGAAGATCGACAATAACCTTGACTTTTGAGAAGTTGGTGGCAATGCCATTCTTGGACACCACATGCCCCAAGATGTATCCATGTTTTACCCATAATAACTGGTACTTAAGGGGGTTCAATGAGAGACGATACAATCTGCATCATTCAAAGACTGCGCGGAGTTTGTCTAGGTGTTTCCTCCAACTTAAGTAGATGCACGAATCATCAACGAACACTTCTAGCTCGTGCCTAAGCATGTCCTTGAAGATGGCACATATGAGCCATTGGAATGTGGCCGATACGTTCATCAGCCTGAAGGGCATGACTATGTAGGCAAAGACCCCCCACTCAATAGCAAACACAGTCTTATGCCTATCATCAGGATGCACTTGCACCTGATTGTAACTTGAGAAGCCATCCAGGAAACTGTAGGCTTATTTTCCAACCACTCTCTCCAGCATATGCTCACTGTACAGTAGTGGACAGTTGTCTCTCTTCATTAGCAACATTGACTTTCTTATAATTGACGCACACTTTGATTTTTTTATTCTTCTTCAAGACAATTATGATGGGTGAAACCCAATCCGTGTGCTCAATTTCAAATATGAATCTAGCTCTTAACAGCTTGTCTATCTCCCCTCCTTAACTACATGAGCATGCTTGGGATTCATCAGATATGGTCGCTACTTGACTGGCGTTGCATCTGGTGTCATGGAAATATTATGAGTCACTACACTCGGATCTACCCCTTTCAGCTCATCAAGGTTGTATTTTCTCAATTATGTGTCTATCAATGTCATAATCTATTGTGTTAATTTTTCTTTGCTTTCTCTACTGAGAGAATAGCAGTCTTTGTACTCATCATCCGAATCATCCTCTTCCTTGTATCCCCTTTTGTGGTTTCCCCTTCTCCCATTACCTCTATTTTTCTCCCTAGATATGAAAAAATCCACTTTCTTTCTTCCCATGTTTCCTTGTTCCCTAGTTATCCCCCACAGAGTTATCTTTTTCCTTATTTCTCCAACCTTAGCGCCTCAAATCTGATACAAAACACACAACTCCTTTTCTACCAATGCACAGAAAGCTTCTTACACCTAAATAATCTGCAAAAGAGATTAAATGGCCTCTGACTCCCTTGTTTCCTACTTAAAACCAAGTGTCATTTCAAAGTTGAACTCCTACTTCGTCACCCGATTTGAAGCACACAAGAACGCAAGCTTAAATTCGTTGGTCACGGCACAACAGAACCAAAATGTGGGAGCTCACACTTGATTGCGAAGACCCATAGACCGCTTATTGTTTCAAGTGTTTTAAGCCAAATGCTATGGCTACCTCTCACATGGCCATATGCTCTTTCAACCCTACGAGTGTAGCGAGCTTACATTGATGCCCGATTAAGTAGCCTCCTCCCTCAAGCACTCCGATAGCTCCATGATCCGAGATGCGAGCTCAAGCAAGCTCAATCCTCTACCTCCAAGCTCCATCCTCCATAGCCGCACGCACGAAACAAGAGAAGAGAATAGAAGAGAAAAGAGAGGAGAAGATGGAGAGCTTCTCCATGATGGTTTCTCACCCTCACACTCTCACACTCCCTCTCTCAAACACAAGCATAAGCACAAGCAAGGAGAAGAGAAATAGAGAGCCACTTTTGCCACACATCAAGAATTAGCTTTATTCTTTTTTTGCCTTTTATACATGCCCTCATCCCCTTGGGCCCCCAACCCCTTTTTTACATGACCAGTCGTTTTAGCCAAGGTCTTCTTTCCTAATGTATTTCTTCTTCTCACTGTTCTTTTGTTCGTTCCCTTCTACATTTACAATTTGCATAGGAGGGAGCTTGGCGCTTTTACAAAATGAATTACATTATGCCCTCCACTTTCTTTGCTAGAATATTCAGTGCGCCTTGCTAGAATATTCGATGCACCCTTGCTAGAATATTTGATGCACTCATTGTTTGCACTTCTTACATTTTTTCTAAGCTTGCCTTCTTTTCCATCATTCTCGCCTCCGAGGTGGTCTTTCATTTCCAACTTGGGCTTCCTTTGTCTTCCTTTTTGGGTTGTATGGGCTGTAACACTTGCAGTGTACAAGTGTGTAGATATGCAAGTACTATCAATGTAACTAATACACGTGCAGTTAGGCACAGGTATCTTTACCCCCAACAACCTCCCATTTAAAGAGAAATGTGTCCCTAGTGAGAAGAGAACAAGAAAAAAGTGACAAAGTATAAATGTGTGTAAGTACAACATGATGAGGAAAGACGTCATCTCATCCAACACCCATCAACTTTCTAAGGAAGAAAAAATGCTCCGCTGAGAGACTTTTAGTGAGCAGATCTGTAGGATTTTGATAAGTTGAGAACTTGACAAGCTCAATGGACTTGTCCTCAACGACCTCTCGAATAAAGTGATAATGCACCTCAATGTGCTTCATCTTTGCATGAAAGATCAGATTATTGGCCAACTAAATAGCATTCATAGAATCTGGATGTAGTATAGGAACCAATCAGTAATATCCAGACGAGCTAACACCAGAGAGCCTCCTTACAAGCCTCAGTGGTGGCTGCAACATACTCTGCCTCTGTGTAGTAGATATGGTCGTGTATTTCTACACCCTGGACATCCCAAAAGAAACAGCACCTCCAACAAAGGTGAAGACACATCCAAAGGTGGACTTTCTATTGTCTGCATGTCTTGTATAATCAAAGTCAGTGTATCCCACAACTCCTATATCCTAGCCACCATAACATATGCACATAGCTGTTATATCCTTCAGGTACCTCATGATACCCTTGGTGGTATCCCAATGCCATCTGCCAAGTGTAGCCATATAGGGTGCCACAACTCCCATTGCAAATGCCATGGTAGGACGAGTGGCTATCATGGCATACATTAAACTATCCATTGCGGATGCATAAGGGATCTTGGACATCTCATCCTTCTGCTCATTAGACTCTAGAAAATCATTATGACTAACCTTCACATGAGAAGGTAAAGGATAGCCAATAGGCTTAACATCCTGCAAATGAAACCGCTCAAAGACCTTCTGAATGTACTTCTTATGTGATAAGTAGAGGAGCCCCTTAAAGTGATCGCGCGTAATGCACATTCCAAGAATATGTGAGGCCTATCCGGTGTCATTCATCTCAAAGCTCTTTTTCAGCTAACCTTTCAAGGTATCCAGCTCATCATGAGTACTCCCAACAATCAATATATCATCCACATAGAGGATCAAAATCATGAGGTTTCCATCACCAGCCTTCTTCCTGTATAAAGTTGAATCCATATCACTACGTGAATATCCTTATGAATGTATAAATGTATTAAACTTGTAGTACCATTCCCTAGGTGCCTCCTTAAGGCCATAAAGACTTTTCCTCAATCTGTACACCAAGTCTTCCCTACCATATTCTACAAGGCCCTTAGGTTGCTCCATGTAAATCTCATCATGCAAGTATCCATAAAGAAAAGCCATCTTAACATTAATAATCAAAGTCAAATTGAGCAACCAAAGTCAGTACTAAGTATAGGGTAGTCATCTTCACAACACGAGAAAAGACATCATCAAAGTCCACACCATGTTCATTCTTGAAGCCCTTAGCAACCAATCTGACCTTGTATCTTGGCTTGGGGCATCCAGGATTACTTTTCAACTTGTACACCCACTTGCATGGCAAAGCACGCTTTCCACTAGGTAAAGGAATCAAATCCCACGTATGATTTTTTTGCAATGAGTCATACGCTAACTACATGGCCCTCTCCCAAAAAGTGACGATCACCTTTGCACATTGTCTCATCATAAGTAGGAGGCTCACCGGCATCTATCACTATAACATAATCCATAGAAGGCTCAAACTGCACATGTTGTCATTTATCTCTAGAAGGCTCCTCTTAAAATATCACCATGTGTACCTCAAAGATATGCTCAGGCTGCTTATGTATTTTCTCCTCATGGAAAACAACATCATGGCTATGGATAACCTTTCGAGCCTGCAGATCCCATAAGCGATAGCCCCTCACATGCATCCTTAGCATTTCCTAGACTTAAGATCCAGCTTATTGTGCTGGTCCTTAAGTACATGGTAGAAAACCTCACAACCAAAGACACGCAAATGAGCATATGAGAGAGGTTTTCCATACCATACCTCCTCTACAACCTGATAGTCAAGAGTAGTACCATGGGGACTGATTTATCAAGTGTAGAAAAGTAGTAATTGCCTTAGCCCAAAAATACTGTAGTAAGCCTGCCTAGCTAAGCATACTATGAACTCGCTTATGAATTGTCATATTCATGTGCTCAGCCATACAATTCTAGAATGGGATGTACGAGACATTCAATTGACGCTTAATACCCCTCTCGTCACAAAACTAGCCAAATGCTATAGAGACATACTCACCCCCATTATCTGACCTTAGACATTTCAACCTATATGCATATTGGTTCTTAACCAAAGCGAGCGAACATTGAAATATAGCACAAAGAATTTTGATTTTTGCTTATTCAGATATGGTCAGGAGACCTTATGCGTAATGTCATCAATGAAAGTAATGAAATATTCCACACCACCTAATGACGTGCAGGGCATAGGACCACATACACCCCAATGAACAAGAGCCAAAGGCTCACCCATGCATGCCATACCAGACTTTTTATGTGTATCGTGTGTTTTTCTACCATATAAACAATGATCACAAGACTCAAAATATATATAGTCAAGGGGTGGAAGATATTGCAAACGAGTAAGCATTTCATTCCTTTCAAGGATATATACCTAAGGCAACGATGCCACAGAGATACATGTGGAACTGCATCCACTGCCAAAACATGGTCAATTGACCTAGATACAAGCAAGACATAGAGAGTATTGGACTTAGCACCACGTGCAATGACAAGATTCCCATGGGTAATCTTCCATGAGGAATCACCAAAAAAAACGGCACAACCTAAATCACCCAAAGTGCTAGTAGAGATAAGGCTCTTCTTCGTAAAAGCCAATACATGATGTATATCACGAAATGTAAACATGCAACCTGAACCAAATTGCAACTAGACATCATCAATACCAACTACTTCCAATGCGAGGTCATTACCCAAACAAACAGATCTAGTCAAACCATGATAGGAGTGAAACCACTCTCTATGAGAGGTCACATGAAAGGAAGCCCTTGAATCTATGAACCAACACTAATATACTCTGACAAAACATCAGTCAACTGTAAAGTTTCAAGAGAAGAAGCTACAAGTATAAAATCATCATCAGAGTTAGTCTTCATAACATTAATCTCTTCAATCTTAACACTAGACTTGCTAGGAACAATGTTACAGTCATCATTTTTGTCATGTACTTTACCCTTGCTCTTTTCTTTGTACTTGTCCTCGCGCATCTTATGGCATTGTGGCCAAATATGCCATGCTTTCCCATAGTAATGACAAGTCAATAGAGGACTTACGGCCGTGGAACTTACTACGAAACTATCCACGTGATTGAGAGCAAGACTGTTGAGAGTCTCTCCCCCCCACGACGGTCATTACCACCCACCATTATTGGCTCTTAACTGTCAAAGCATGAGATGTGTGGGAAGCATCAATCTTTTTTTGTTAACCTCTTTAGTAAATAGTGCACCCTCTATATCTTGTAACTATAACCCATCAATAGGTATGTTGATACACATAGTAGTACAAAAGGTATCCCATGATTCAGGCAGTGTAACTAAGAGGAACAAGGAAAAAAGAGTGCTCTTGAATTCAATCCCCCGTGAAGACAAATGACTGATAATGGAAAGAAACTCATTTAAGTGAGCTAACATAAAATTGCCCTCTTTCATGTAAAGGTCCATGAGTTGCTTCAACCCCAATACATCTAAGAAGTGGGGCTCTGCTTGTCATAGACATTGTGAATCTTTTTCCATAATTCCCATGCGATGGAGGCAACATTATAGAATACCTACTTAGAGATGGATAATATGATGGTGGACTTACATAAGTCATCTAATTTAGCCCAATCCTCTACATCAATAAGTTCGAGGTTAACACCCTTATGTTTCAAAGGCCTAACTTTCATTTTCTATACTAAAACTTGCCAGATTTGGGCCTTCTATTAGCTGTAGTTGGTGCCATCCAACTTATCAATATTAAAGATAGCAATGTCAATCAAGCCACTAGCCATAATGAAAGCAAACAAGTGCACAAACTATCAAAGAAGTTGTTACAATTACTACAAACATCCTTAAAACCACTACCAAATCGAGCGGGTAAAGAATCCATGGCTGCCATTGAAACTATGAACTAAAGCTTTTCTCCACAAGCTAATGCAATGTTGAGTCGAGCTCAAGCTCTCATGCAAGATGACTCTAATACCAATTGAAGAGAGTGAGTCCTGAAGTGAAAGCAAGAGCTATGGTGAAAAAAACAAGAGCGAGAGAGAGAGAGAGAGAGAGAGAGAGAGAGACATGAAAACTTTAACAGTCACAAAAAATGGCTTGCCTTCCTTGTATTCAAATGTCACTGAAAAAGTAAAGAATAAAGTGACTGTGATGAACACCTACCAACTGTAGTGTAAATGTATGTAAGTATACGAGTACTTTTAATGTAACTAATACACGAGTGGCTAGACACATGTGCCTTTACCCCCAACAATGTTTTCTTATCAATTTACCAACATTTGTTCTACTAGTCACACACACACACAATATGTTTTCTTCCATCTTAAACACATGCTCCCACCAACACGAGCACATAATCCATTACTGCAACTCTTTGAACAAATATACTCAACCCTTCTTGACACAATATGTGTATTCAAGTACTTGTTTGGTTGCGATATAAGAACAACTATGCATGTGTTATTTGTTGCATTTGGTTTAGATACGTAACCAACCTTGCCTAAGCCTAGAAATGTGCACAACTTGCCCGTAACAAGGATTAGATATATATTGCACTTCATATATGTTACATAAGCATGAATGCTTGAATACTAACCAATGTACAACTATGAACCTAAGAGAAGCCAATAGTAAAATTTACATTTATCCGCTTGGACATATAAGATACATTTTGCCATCTTATGACGCCTAGACACTAATACAAAAATGGTACAAATATCCCCTTAATGAAGGAAAATACTGAGTGTTCTCTAATAACTAGTTAGCTATCCAATCCATTGCAAGAAAGTTGCTGAAACCACTTGGCTACAACTATAGGAGCTAGTAACAATCATGGATTCCAATAAGGTAATCCATAATATGAATGAACCTGGATGACAACTGTGATAGGTTATTGACACCTACAATATGCATCAATATGGCTTCTTCCTGAGTATTGTTGTATGAATGCATGTAACACATGTACCACCTACTATTGTGGCGTATTAATTGTGCACACACACACACACACACACACACACACATATTTATAGAGAGAGAGAGAGAGAGAAAGAGAAGAGATATGGCAAACTTATTAACTACTACTCCACACCATCGAAGAGTACTTTATTACTACAAGCTTCAACGTAAGAAACCACACCATAATAGACACGCACACACACACTCATGGTTTAAAGCATACTGCATAGGATACCCTTTATGATAAGTCAAGTGAAAAAGTAACCATGCTATATTCTTGTTATCCTTAAATGGAACATCTCAAGAAAAGGAATCCAAACTACTGTTCAACAAGTTTTGCATCTACTTGTATTCAAAACTATAAAGTTCACCAAGTTTTGAGTCTACTCATATAAATTTCAACAAGTGACCTTTTTAGTTTTGGTTGTAGTTAGAAGTCGTAAAAGTAGTGCATAGTTTATCAACAAGGTGTTCAATATCCATATCTTTTTTATTATGCCATACTTTGTAGGTTTGATTGCTTGTGGTTACTATTCATTATAACATTGCAACAAGTTCACAAGGGTTGCTTTAGAGACTCAATGGCACGTATATGTTGTATTTAATTTGTATTAGCACTTTACGTAGATGTATGCTTAGAAAGGATCTTTCAATAAAGTTCACTTCTAAAGAAGATAAAAATCTGCATGCTTGGAACAGAGATAAAAGACATCTCACTGCCATGTCTAAATGCTTTGATGCCAGTGAGTGCAGCTTGCAGAGGATTTTCATTGTTACATAGTTGGTGATTTTCAATCCCTCAAGCTAACTTGTCAGAAGGATTAGTGTGATTATAGAGATAGGCCAAAAAACTTCAGGTTACGAAAAATCCTGAACATTCTCAGCACATTGCAGTCTCAAATGAGGACATTCATTATTAAACCATCAATCATTTCGGCACAACAATAAATACAGTCTGCTTAAAACCGCTGCTCTTGCTAGTCCTTGACGATCATTGCATCACGTCCAGGTCCAACACCAATGAAGCGAACGGGTATCCCAATAAGTGACTCTACTTTTTCGACGTAGAGCCTGGCAGCTGCAGGTAGGTCTTTATACTTTCTCACTGAAGAAATATCAACTTGCCATCCTGGAAGTTCTTCATACACAACCTGTGAGTTCAGACACATAATACATAAACCTTAACAAGCCAATTACATGCACCACAACCATAAAACATGTCTATGCAGCTATTATCCAAGTACAAACAACAAGAGAGCTCACCAGACTCGAAGTGTTCTCCAGAGCCACTGTCTCCTGGAATACTGTGTGTTTTTGCTCATGCAGTACTTATGTGTGCGTACTCACATGATGCAACTCTTTATGTGAGAGAGAGAGAGAGAGAGAGAGAGAGAGTACTCACATGATGCAACTCTTTATGTGAGAGAGAGAGAGAGAGAGAGTACTATTTTGTAATGAATACAATTACCTTGTACGAAAAAAGAGAGAGAAAGAAGGGGGATTGCATACCTTAACATCTCCAAGAACCTGCAAATCAGCAGGAAAAGAAGGCAGGACTTTCCCATCCTTGACACAGTACCCTACTCCAAGCTTCAGGGATTTCAGACTTGATAGAACATCCAACTTAGTCATGTTCAGGCATGAAAACCCATTAATCTGGCTGGAAAACTTCAGCGCAACAATGTCAAGCCATCCGCAGCGGCGAGGTCTTCCTGTAGTAGTGCCATACTCATAACCAGCAGCTCGGATTGTCTCCCCAAGTTCCCCAAATAATTCGGTAGGGTAAGGTCCTTGCCCCACCCTTGTGGAGTACGCTTTTACCTACAGTTCAATTGCACATTCAGGCTAAAAAGCTACCTAGCTCATAATGAATTTGCATTTCCATAGAAGTCCAGCACCATAATCAATTCCAAAGAAACACATACCACACCAACTATATCCCCAATAACTCTAGGGGCAATGCCTAGCCCTGTGCAAATTCCACCCGCTGATGGATTTGATGAAGTCACAAAAGGGTAAGTGCCAAAATCCACATCCAGCATGGTGGCCTGGCCACCCTCTACCAACACTCTCTTCTCATTTCGGTAAGCATCGTTGACATATTGTACAGTATCTGTGATGAAAGGCTCCAGGCGTTCAGCAAATTTCTTGTATCTATCTACCTCTTTGTTAATCAATTTCTCATCATATTCAAAGCCTTTGAACCGAGATGATGCATCCCAGTGAAGTAAAGCCAACTTTTCCCTAAAAGTGTCCATATGCCTTAGGTCGGTCACTCTCACACCATTCCGGATAGCTTTGCTTGCATAGCATGGTCCGATTCCACGCTTGGTTGTTCCAATCATAGACCCTTGAAGTTCAGCTTCCCGTAAGCCATCAATTGTTTGATGCAAATCAAACAGCAGATGGGCCCGATCAGAAATCAGAAGCCTTCCTTTGCAATTAATACCGCTGGACTCAAGCCTGTCTACCTCATCGAAGAAGGTCGGTAAATGAGCAACAACTCCATTGCCAATTACACACACAGTGTTCTCATTTAGTATTCCTGATGGTATAAGATGAAGAGCAAACTTCTTTCCCTCATTATTGTATATAGTATGGCCAGCATTTGATCCCCCCTGCAAATCAAACCACTTACTCAAAAACTGTTTTCCCTAAACCACACTTCAAGCAAACCCGAAACATTGCAAAACACATTTGGGGTGTAATTAAACCAAAGAAAGGAAGAAATCTTCTATGCCATAAAATTGTTTGCTTCAGAACATGTAGGTTTATATGTATCGATGCTAGGACAAATCAGTGAACAAAGAGGTGGAACTGAACCAGAATAATACAGCACTAACATGACCTCCTGCTCTACTGCCCAATCCAGTAAAGCACTCCTGAGTAGCTCCATTCCCATCCTCCATCCTGCAGTTAAGCGGCAGCAATCAGCCTGTGACATGTTTGGAGAGGACAACCACTGTCTGTGAGGTGCAGATTGAGGGTCTTTCCTTGGAGGATATGCAGCAGTTAGCACAGCAGATCTGAGAAGAGTTCGTGCCCTGTTCATCAGCACCCTGTCTTGGCTGCTGTCTGCCACATCACACCTAGTTGCTGCCCATCAAGACTGAAATCCAGTTATCTTTGCTGTCTTGCACATCCAGCATATTTGTCCACACTTCAGTACAAATTGGTATATAGCTATTACGCTTTGCTTGTTGAGACTGCAAGAGTGGAGCAGGGTCATTTGGATTCATTTATGATTCATGAGAACCTTAGTCCTAAAGCATGGTAGCATGCTAAGCCAATGATGCAAGCGGTGCAATAATCCATGAAGAGTTTCAATCAGAACAGGACTATAGAAACCACCGAGAGGTGGAACGAATCAAGTGGTGCATCCTCCATTTTAGGGAGGTGGAAATGTGATTGTGGACTGATCTTTGAAGCATTGATCAGAGCCCTAATTGACATGTTCCTTGCCTATTTAAAGTCACCTCGTTAATGAAGAATGAATCAAGTGTGCAGTTCTTCATCTCTCTCATGGCACCCACTTACTCTAATGATTGTGTTTTAAAACTTGCATTTTGAACATTCTATCAAAGTCTATTGCATTCTCTCTTTTACTATCGAACATCTCCATAGCTAAACGCTAGGCATTTCAAACTAGTCTTTGCAACTCATGCCTCTTGTATACACCTTACAAAATCTCTCAATCCTTGCATCCAATTGTTACATGCACATTATGTCCCTTTTAGTTGCTTTGGGGTGTGAACAAGCCTCTTAGGTGGTGAGCCTGGTGGCACTTTGTACCTTCGGGTTTTCTTTTCTTCTCTTACTTTCATGTTCTCATCTAATGAAGAGAATGTTTCACCACACACAAATACACACACACACTCTCTCTCTCTTGATTGTGTGGCTACAAAGTTGTGTAAGCTATGCATCAAACACAACAGTGGTATCTTTCGGTGTGAAATTTTGATGCTTTGCTTAGCATTTGATAAAGTGTTAATCAAATGTGCAAATGTGAAGTGCACATGTTTGAAGACAAGTGTGCGCGCAAAGATCAAGACGGAGTATAGCTGAGATATGCACAGTGAGAGGAGTGAGTGCAGAGTTCACAGTAGAGAGTGAGAGCATGACACTCAATGTGTGGATACAATGACGAATGTACCACTTTAGGTTTTTGATAATATATAGAAAGTACAAGTGCAAGGGTGCGTGCACACCCGAACACCGTAAAAGGCACGGTGAGCCTTTATTCCCAACAATCTCCCACCTAAAGACAACGTGCCTGAAGGTAGAGAAAGAATCAACTAAGTCTATGTATGTACAAAGCTGAAATACACACATACTATCCAACCCCCATCATCTGGTGGCAATGAGCAAACCACTCCATTGGAAGACCCTTCTGTCTGCAATCGAAGTGTACCAATTCTAAGGGTGAAGACTTTAGAGGAAGAGATTTTTTATGTGACATTTGAGCATGCTTACCATAAATACAATTATCACATTGTTCAAAATCAGCATACCTCAAAGACAACAAATAACCCAAACAAGCAAGCACTTTCATTCCAGTTTGACTCATGTGTCCCAACCAGCTATGCCACAAAGAAACACTTGGCAACTCGATTATGGTGACTATGCATGTTAGATACATGCAAAGGATAGAAAGTATCACTTTTGGAGCCCTTTGCAACAATGCAAGAGCCCTTACAAATTTTCCATTTGTTATCCCCAAAGATGATGTGATAGCCTTCATCATCTAGCTGCCCTATACTTATAAATGGTGAGATGCTTCAAAGCAAAACATAACGGAGAGAAAATCTAACTAAAAAGACAATGCAATGAATATGTATGTGTGTGAGTAAATGCAGCGAAAGACTTAAGAATGGAAAAGCTAAGGACAATGAATCCTATTGGCTTGCGACTCTAAGAGTGCAAAAAATGGATGCCAGACTAACCTAGGGTATCCTAAATGACCTAGAGACATGCGAGTCTAAAAAGGTGTCCACCATCACATACGTCCAGTAGCATGGCTCTGCTAAGGGAACGCCTGGTGAGGTGGAGAGGAAGGTGAGATGGATGCACGAAATGCAATGGGATCGGGACCTACAGACCAATCAACCAATCCCTCAGGGGTAGTGAAAGAGACTATTTGCTGAGGCTATGCTCGGGCCACATGTCGAACAGCAACAATGGGTACTAAAGGAGTAGATGAAGCAAGAGCGGAAGGCGTAGCCCCACTAGACTGTGCAGTCGCAATGGTCTGCTGAGGCTTTTTAGGTGGAAGACCTTGGGCCTTGGAGTAACACTCCTCGTCCACATGGCCTGCTCTCTGACAGTATGTGTAAAACCGGTTTTTCCTAGAGAGTTGCTACCAGATAGGTCTAGATTCTTTAGTTCCATCTGAGAAAGAGGAGTTACCCTTTGATTGGCTTACCTTCGCATCTTGCGAGTTTTTGCCAATATTGGTTTTCCCTCCCAAAGAAGAGGCAACCAACCCCCTCTGCTCAAAGTAAGGCTGTGATGAGGATTTCTTGTAGACTTGATCATGCAGCCTCGCGTAACGCAATAACTGGCACTCAAACTCGTAGAAGGTTAGCAATCGAGGCTATGAGATGATGTGCTGAATAAAATTAAAGTATTTTTCGAGTAACTTATTCAAGAAGAGCGTAACCCGATCGCCGTCTGACTTTGGAGAGCCAATAGTGGTGAACTCGGCGAGTAACCGCCTATATTCGGCCAGCTTGACTTTCAGGTCATCCCCTTAATAGAGAACTCTTGAAGCTTAAAGTCAAGATTTATGTGCCAAGTATAATCTCGAGCCGCATAGCAATCGAAAAGATGACTCCAACGCTCTAACGTGAGCGAGAAGTGTTGTAACTGAGAGTGAAACGTAGGAAGCAATCTCTGTATCGGCTCAACATTGGTTATGGCATTGCGGGCTCTCCATTGACGGATGGAGTCAAGGTGAGCTAGCCGAGGGTCCGACATAGGCTCTAGACCAATGAGGCGGTCCCAAAGACCCTGAGACTCAAGCACTTGTTGCATGAAATTCAACCAAGTGAAGAAATTTGACCCATTAAACCGAGTCTTATCCATGAAGGCATTCTTGGCCGTTGCAACAAGAGTGGTAGTACTCGGAGATGGATAGTGTGAAAAAGTGTAATTGGGGTAAGATAGGGGAGTTGAGTGTACTTGGAAATGGGCCCCAAAGTGCCCACCAAGCATTCGAGTAGTGTGCAAGGTGGATCCATAGATAGGGATGGGTTGAGTAGGCATGGGCATGGTAGCCATATGAGTAGCCCATGGTCGAGGTGGGATGGAAACATATGAAGCAAAAGATGGAAATCCCTACATAGGTGCCACCCAAGATGAGTGGGATGACGCACCATAAGCCAAGGATGAAATCCCCTGTAAAGAAATGCCCTAATACAAAAATATAAACGAAAACCATACGACAAAGCACAGATTGATAAAAGAACGCAATTAGGGTTAGGGTAACTTAGAGACAATGAGCATAGTAAATAAATGAAGTGATATAACTACTGAATAGTACAATGCTCATGCAACAAACACACTATGCAGTGAATGAATACTGTACCTCGAACTTCAGTATCTCAAGGATCAAGGCAAGGATAATGAACTGGAGAGTGTATCGTACTTTGAACGGATCCCGAATCGCAGCAAGACAGCCTCCGGATATCGAACACTAGCAAACACAGTAGTGAGAAGCTGGATCTAATACAGACAGCAGTGAGGAGAGAGAAAAACTAAAAACGTAAACAGCAGATGAGAGAAATACTAAAAACGCAGGCAGGACAGCTTCCAAGAGAGAAAGACTAAAAACGTAGGCAACAGGTGAGAGAAAGACTAAAAATGCAAGCACTAAAAACGTAGGCAGGGCAGCTTGTAAGAGAGAGAAAGACTAAAACGGTAGGCAGCATGTGAGAGAAAGACTAAAAACGCAAGTAGAACAGCTTGCAAGAGAGAAAGATTAAAAACATAAGCAAAACAACCTGCAAGAGAAAGAAAGACTAAAAGCGTAGGTAACAGGACTGTGATGATGTGGCACGCTATACAGCAACAGGTTTGCACAAGAACAGTAGTCGCCTGGCTAGAATCAACTCCAAACTGCATGAAGAGGACTGGAAATCAAGCGCCAACTGATAAAGACAACAATGGACAGCTTTGGCTGAGATGTCCTCCGCGAACGAGATGCGGACAGCAAGCTGAAACACGTGAAATTTGCAAAAACGAGATTAAAGAAGAGTGAAGGATTGGCTACCTACTTATAGAATATGAGGGTTCTAGATCCTCTCCCACTTAACTCTCTTGATCTGCTCCCTATTTTAGGATTTTGGCTAAAATAAGCCTAAAATAAGCATGTTTTGGGACTGTTTAAGTGGCTAAGTGCATTTCTTAGCACAATACCCCCTCTCAAGGCCAAAATAGGGCTAGAAAAGTAGGCCAGTCTAAATTTTAATTTACCCCAAGGCGTCCCACCCCAAAGCAACCACGGCATCGGACAAAGGGTGTACATCGACTGCCCACTGGCCTACCAAGACTACAGAGGCGATCGTTATCTTACCAAGGGAGCCCAAGTGATCACCCCAGAGAGGCCAAGGCATCGGACCAAGGATGCTCAGCGGCTGCCCAAGGGCCTACCAAGTCCTACAAAGGCCGATGGAAACAACAATGGACTTTTTTTTTAAATGGTTGTTTGAAAAGTGTGTTGAAAATGACTACTCGTCCCAAACGGCAAAGCTGCTGAACAAATAACAAGTTCACCCCAAGCTGAGAAACATAATATACAATGTCCAACAAGGATCCTTGTCAATGGCAAAACTAACGCAACCTTGAGTCTGAATCTTGACCGAGGAGTTATTTCCTACGTGGACCCGTCCGGCTGCAAGGACTCGAGAACGGAAAATGTCCGCCATAGAAGTCATATGATATGTAGCTCCACTGTCCACAATCCAAACAAGAGTTGAAGTGCTCGGCTATGACGAATGGATTTTGCTTTTGATTTTGATTTTGAGTGGAGGTTTAGTTTTATTTTCCCTTCCCTTGTTGTCCTTTCTAAGAATGAGCAACAAGAGCCCCTTCTGAAGAGGAATTCATATGAAACTGATGGAACAACCGTGCGTAACACAACAGGTGACACTCAAATTCATAAAATGTAGGCATGGTAGGCTTTGAGACTATACCTTCCACAAAATTGAAGTATTTCCTGGGGAGTTTATTTAGAAACAATGTGACCTGATCGTCGGAGACTTGGGAGTCTCCGTAGTGGAGAATTCAACGAGAAGACGCCGATACTCAGTCAACTTGACTTTCAAGTCATCCCGATCAGTGATTTTAAAAAGCTTTAGCTTATGGTCAAGATTAATACGACGGGTCCTATCCCAAGCCACATAGCGGTCAGTCAAGTATGCCCATCGCTCTAACGCTAAGTCAAAATGCAGAAGCTGAGAATGAAACTCAAGCATTGAGCCCTGCATCAGCTCGACAATAGCAAAGACATTCCTAGCCTTCCATGAGCGGACAACCTCATATGGAACAAGTATGGGATCGGGTTGGGATTCCAACCCCTATACAAGATCCCATATGTTCTGGGAGTGAATAGCATGTCTCATCAAGTTCGATCAAGTAGTAAAGTTTGACCTGTTAAAACGAGTATTGTCAATAAATGCATGCTTGGCAAAAAATGAGCTAAAACCATGAGGTGTCCAGTAGATAGGGTAAGATGGATGTGGGGGATAAGATTGTGGAGGATAAGATGGTGGAGGTGAATGTGTCTGATAAGAAGGAGAAGGGAAAAAAGATGGTTAGGCAGAAGTAGGCTGTGAGTATTCCATGAGTGCCGATTGAGACGGAGACACTGGAACATGAACGTTCCATAAGGTACCGGTGTAGGTGGAGGCACTCGGACACGAAAGCCCTGTCCAAAGTAAGACTGGGGCACAGCAGTATGACCAGAAGGTCTACTAGGTAAAGCCATGGAAGCAAACTATGGAGTCAACTAATCCACACTCGAAGAGGCTGGGGGGGATACCCAGACTACAATAATCCCGAAAGTGTGTATAAAGTAGGTGGAACACCACCCCGCAGAGGTAAGAATAAGGTTCTAAAGGATGTGCCTATGTTTCCATAACCCCCCGGTATGATGTGCGGTGCAACATAAGGTGTCTGAAATGAAAAAGTAAATGGTGTGAATGGAAGTGGAGAAGTAGTGAATGAATGTGGTAGGATAGGTGGGTTTTGAAAATGAGGTGTATGAGATGCAAATGCATTTTGTTCATTTTTATCATTTAATGATTGAAAATGAAAATGTGAAGATGATGCACCATACAATGAAGAAAAAAGAAACACTGAATCATTCTGGTTTTGTGAAGTAGACGAAAAAGAAGAAAGGGTAAAAGAAGAGGTACCTAGCTTTTTCTTATAATCCCCACGACGTGTGTTAACATACAAGAATTCGTCCTCAAGAGGACCTTTTTTGTAGTCAACACAACGCACTCTTTCTTCCACATGATCTCTACCATAATATTGCAAAGTAGAAGAGGTAAAAAAAGAAGGAACAAAAGACGAATCTAAAGTACCTTGCACTGGAGTGGACAGAAGAGGATGAAAAAACGGAGCATACTCCGGGTCTTATTCTCCAAGAGGTAAAAGAAGAAGGAACAAAAGACGAATCTAAAGCACCTTGCATCGGAGTGGATGGAAGAGAATGAAAGAATGGAACATACTCCGGGTCATGTTTTTCAAGAGGAAGGACCATCCCTAATGGAGGTCTCGACGGCCCTGCAACATCATCAAATTTACGCACAATATCTGAAGAGAGAAATTTATGCATACCTTCATTTAAAAGCTTTTCTTGAAGGGCAATCCTTGGATCAAGCTCCTCAATCTTCTTTCGTTTATAAGCTATGATCGGTTTATATTTGAAACCAGCCTTCCTTCTTGAAATGGGTGATGCCCCAAACAGATGCACCAACAATAATAGGAGCATCAGAGACCGTGATCTTCCGGAGAAAGTGCATCAGTAGCAATTGTCAGCTTTCCAAGGTCAAGAATATGCAATCTCCATCACCAAAATGGTCTCCAATGGCTGGGAATTGGCCCCAAAACTGGCAGCAACAGTCCAACATCTCTTTCCAACAGCTCCAAAATAAAAAAACGAGATTTCCCTCTCTCTTCAGCCCTATTTAGCCTTTCCCCCACTTGCATGGGAAAGTTTTGCCAAGTGGCAGCTTTCTTAATCCATTTTCAGCAATTTCCAGCCATTTAATTAATTTTCAGAATTAATTAATTCTGAAAATTAATTCAACCCTTAATCCATGCCCAGAAAATTGACCTTGCCCATCCAAAAATTAATTGGCTAGGCCATTTGCAACCCAAAGTGGTCCCATCCATTAATTGACCCTTGGACAAGCATTAATCCATTAATTAATGCCTAGTCCCCAATATCACCACTGCCACTTAATGGCCAATTAATGGTCCTAGGGGCAAACTGACACCAAAATTCACCTAGAATCTAACAAGTGTAACTTGTTACAACTTTTGCCTTTGACACCCATCTTTTTCACAGGGTCCTTCGGTCTTCAACTGTGAGAAAGTAGCTTGCACCTCACATGTGCAACACGTGTATCTTTTAATTGCACATTTGATTAATCCTTTAATCAAATGTCAATTAAACATAAGCAAAGCATTAAATTTTCACATCCTCGTGACAGACCACCCCCTTCAAATCCTTGCAATCGTCCTCGATTGCACTATAATGTGTCAAAGCAAACAATACTACACTGGAATTTTCACAAGGCATCATAGTCAACACAACATTGGCCACTGCTGACTAACTATCTCATATGCCCACCATTTGCTGAAAATTTTCAGCCAACATAAACATAGCATAAAGCTCAACAATAGTCCAGAACTGTTGCCAGAAACTCATCGGATGCATCCCAAACTTTTGTTTCTCAACAGTGCTGACTACACAATCATAGTAAAGCATAAACCGAGCCGAAACTATGGCTGAATTGTCAATGACATTCATTTACATGCGGCTGTCCATGGAATCAGCTGTAAAACTATTAAAAACTGAGCATGACCTGATCATAAACTGATGATATGAGAACTGATCACAAATGGCTACAAATGTGACTCCAAACTAATCACAAGCTGATGGTAAAAAAAACTGATCAGAAACTTATGCAAAACTAATCCCAAAGTGATCATAAACAGTTCTCAAACTGATCAAAAACTGAGCTGACGCTAATCAGAAATTGATCTCAAAACTGAGGCAAAAACTCATGCCAAACTCAAAAACCAAAAACTCATGCCAAACTGGTCCAAAAACTCATGCATAAGCATAGTCTCAGAGCCGCGGAGACAACCATACTCATATACATGTATCTCACAGTGACTAGTACACCGAGTAGTGACCTCATGGCAGACATACTGTCAGCACAGTACCTTGGATGCATGCTGAATACATCTGAGATCCACTACATACAAGAGCTGTCCAAAACCGGTGGAGTGGAAGTGCTACCTCCCCCTTGAGCATCAGGAAATGCTCCGAACGCTTGCTCTGCTGAACCTCAATAAGCCCAATCCAAAGTCGGCTCTAACTGAAAGGCATCGAGATAAAGTTGCAACAACTGAGGATGGTCTGCCAAGTCATCCTCTTCCATCCATTGGTTAATAATTTTGAAACTTCACCAAATATCTTCTAGAAACTTTACCTCAGACCTTCCTTTCCTTATGTGCCAAAATCTACTCGGGTACCAAAATCTCATCCAGTTCCTCAACCTCTGGCTGAATTTCAGCAGATACATCTTCTGGCACATCACCACAAAAAGATCTCAACAAACTGACATGAAAGGCATTGTGTATCCGCCAATGTGGAGGTAATTTCAGCCGATATGCAACATCGCTGACCTTTTCCAACACTTGAAAGGGCCCATAGTATCTCATGCTTAACTTCGGATACAACCTCTCTCTTCCCTTCATCTTTTTCAGCCTTGCCTTTTCAAAACGCAGCAATACATAATCGTCCTCTGCAAACTACAAAGCACGTCTATGGCGATCAGCTGCCCGCTTTTGCTTGTCATGTGATTCTCTGAAGTGCATACTTTATCTTTGCATAGGCTGCATCCAAGCTTTCCACAAAGCAATCAATCTCAAAGATCTTACCCTTAGTGTGCAAAATAGGTGGAACCTTCTTGCCACCCTCAACCACCTCAAATGGAGCCTTGCCAGTGCAACTATGCACCGTATTATTGTATGCAAACTCAACCAATGGCAAATACTGCTCCCACTGTGTCTTATGGTCTGAAATATAGCACCTCAAAAGATTCAACACTGTGGAATTTACTTCCTCAGACTGACCATCTGTCTGTGGATGGAAGGATGATGAGAATTTCAGCATGGTACCCATATTTTCAAACAACCCCTTCCAGAATAGACTGGTCATCCGAGGGTCTCGATCACTGATGATTGACTCAGGCATACATAGTGGTACATCCTCCACAACAAGTGCTCCAAGTGGCTCTTCTCCAACGCCTTTGCCAACTCTTTTTGAAGCTGGTCGAAGTCCACGACTCTCACAATGATCTCCCAAGGAAGCCCAAGAAAGGAAATATGCCTATCAGATGACCGCACGTATGCGGGTAAAAGATGTTTACCTTAGAAATTCCATTCTCTCACAACGAAAAAAATCATGTTTCCATCAATTGCTAGGTTGTCATAATTGTGGTGAGTGTTTTGCAAACAAAGTGAAGGCCCTTCCGGAAAGTCCTCGTCTCCAAATTATCAAATTTCTCTCTCTTTGGCCTAATCCACATCAAAGGAGGACAACTATGCATGAACGGTGTGGAGTTTTATAGAGGTGCAAAGTATAGAGACTACCTTCAACTGTTACTAGCTCGAAGGTTGGGTGTGGTTGAAAAGGTGGCCATCACACCTAATGAAATATATGTCGCCGAGGATAGACACACTAAGGCAAGAATAATCACTAGTAAGCAAATTCTCTGTATAGCAAAGTTGGTGGGTTCCAAAAAGAAACACTCTGGGGAAAAATTCTTTATAATTCAAGAAAGTGCATTCCCTCTACTTCCTTAAGTAGTCTCCACTTATGAATAATAATAATGACCCGAATTTCTACACCTTCCACTCTGTACAAAACATCCGAGTTAATGTATGCATCAGTAGGAAGATTTTCTTCCAGCAGCATCTTGTCATGTACTTTGGGACTAAAAGATTAAGGGAGATTATTGTATCATCAGAACCTATAATCTTCCCAATGCTAGACTACAATGCATCCTTCAATGTACATGTCTTTATTTTATTATAATATTTCTCATCAATCACACCGAGTTGTATGGACCAATCCAACCTCTTGCTATGCAAACTGTGCATATTGTAGCCAGCACAAAGCTTAGATTCCAAGGCATTATTAGAAGCATACTGGGGCCTAGACGTCTTGTTGAAATCAATGCATCTGTGAACCCATTCATCTTTCCCCTCATAAAATACAACTTAAGTCTAGACGTATCCATCTTTGTACTCTACTAAGGCAACGTGGCATTTACAAGCTTCTTTGGGCGCAATGGGAAAAATGCAATGGATTTTTTGGATAACCTTGAGATGGCATTCCTTGTCTCTGGCAGGGATGATGAAGCATTTAAGTTTAGGGCTTTTCCTTTGGTGCTCAAGGAAGAAGCTAGAATATGGTTTCAAACTCTAAATCCGGCCCAAAGAGCTGAATGGAAGGAATTGAAGAAAGCTTTCTTGTAGAGATTTCATCAAACTAACTCAGCTGAAGAGTTATGGCAACGGCTTTTGGCCCTCCATTAAAGTGATCCTTATTTTTTAAGCTTTGCGGATAGTGGTCAAACTCACTGAATCCTGGTGAGAGAGCTTCAAACTACCTTCAAAAGGATCAATTTATTTCAGGGTTGTACCCCTTGCTCAGAGAGAAGGTAAAAATGAAATTTCCAAACACTTTTGAAGATGCTTTGAGAATCACTAGGAAAAAGAATCAAAATATTTTCTACCAAGCCCAAGCTAGCCAAGCAGTTTTAGGAAACATCACAACTATGGAGACCTCTCAAGTTCCCCCAAATGTATCTAATGCATCAGGCCTTGTTAGAGGTCAAGAAGACATGATCCAACAAATAAACAATCTTACTAATCAACTAGAGGGTTTGAGAGTGAATCTTGTGCAAGGTGCAAGAAGACCTATCGAGGGGAATGGTGGGAATCGACCACAAATGCAGCGACAAGCAAGAGAGATGTTGTGTTACAACTGTGGAGAAAATGGACATGGTATATACAATTGTCCTCACCCTAGAAGATATGATCACCCTGCAAGAGGACCTCGACAACAAGTAAGCCCTTCTCATGCTAGGACTCAAGAGCAAGAGCAGTCACGACTTGCAATTTAACAACCACCTTATGTTCAAACTAAAACCCCTGCTATTCAACCAAATGTTAATGTCATAAAAATAGAAAAAGTGGTCAGAGATAGAAGGCTCCAAGAAGAAATAGCGCGAGGTAAGATGAAGGTAGATGTAGTAGAGACCATGCCTATCAAGCGGGTACGTGTCCAAACTAAGGCAAGCAAGGAAGCAATCAATGAGGCAAGTACATCACGGGTACCTAGAGATGAAGGAAAGAAGAGAAAGACTCGAACTAGGTCTAAAATTGATATCTCCGACTTCCCTTTAGATTCTCGGACACAACCTTATGATCTGATAGCAGATGTGAGCTCTCAAGGGCCAAAAATTACTTGGCAACAACTACTTCATACCTCTCTAAAGCAACGATGACAATGGTCAAAAATGGTAAGCACAAGGGCAAGGCAAGGTAAAATGGTTAGTACAATCAAGGCATATGGCCTCAAAGATATAATGTCTTTAGTAAAAGCTCAAATCAAAGATCAACGGATTCGAAAAACATACATCGATAGTGGAGCAGAGGTTTGTGTCATGACAGAAAAGCTTATGCATCAATTAGGTTTAGGAGTAATGGAATCCTCAATCTTTAGGGCAAAGATGGCCAACAATGATGCGGTCACATATGTGGGTGTAGTGAAGGCTTTGAGAGTTTCTGTTTTTAGAATCACTACAACAGTGGATATTTATGTGATGCCAATAAAGGGAGAAGGATATCCCCTCATCCTAGGGAGATCTTGACTTATGGGTATCGGAGCTAGACAAGATTGGGCAACAAGGGATCTGGAGTTGAGGCCACATAAGGTGGGTGGCCACGATCAAAAGGTGGTTTACAACTTGAAGAGTGAGCGTCAAGAGAACCTTGAACTAGAAACGTCTACCGATGAGTAGAGCTCAAGTGAATGTTCCTCATCGGTAGAAGAGGAAGAGAGTTCAAGTGGAGAGAGTGATAGCACTCTCAAAGTTATAGGCGTCACCTTAAAGGAACCTATATCATCAGAAGACAACCCAAGAATCCAAGAAGAAGATGTGTGGGATACTAGCCTAGATAATATGATATCCAAGGATATAAAGGATGAAGAAAGGAAGGGTTATGTGTATGTTCTCAAGAAGCATGCATCATTGTTTATTTCTGATTATACTCACATTACAGGTGTCACTGCAGTGAAGCATCACATCCAACTCAAAGAAGGAAGCAAACCTGTAGTACAAAGATTGAGAAGATTGGGAGTTGTACAACAGGATGCACTGTTGACGGAGGTGAAGAGACTCTTGAATGCAGGATTCATATATCCAGTGGAAGATTCAGAATGGGTCTCTCCAGTAGTAGTGAGGCCAAAGAAAAATGGTAAGTAGCGAGTATACATAGATTACAAGCCACTAAATGCTGCAACAAAGAGGAACCACTTCCCTCTCCCATTTCAGGATGAAATCTTGAATGAAGTAGAGGGACATGAGCGGTATACAGTGTGTGATGGCTACTCTGGCTACTTCTAGATTCGCATTGCAGAGGAGGATCAAAAGAAGACCACTTTCATCACACCATGGGGCTGTTTTGCCTTTCGGGTCATGCCCTTTGGTCTCACAAATGCCCCAGCAACCTTTCAATGATTCATGAATATGATCTTCCAACCTTACTTTGGTAAGTCCATAAGGGTTTTCATAGATGACTTTTGTATTTGCAGCTCAAGGAACATACATCTATGCAAGGTTGATGAAGGATTTACTCGATTAGCTCGGTTCGGTGGACAACTAAATAAGCATAAATGTCACATTGGGGAAAGCAAGGTTGCACTACTAGAACATGTAGTGTCAATTGAAGGAATTGAGGTAGATCCAAAAAAGGTAAAAACGTTGCTAGCTCTACCTTCCCCAACCTCCATCAAGCAATTAGTCTCCTTCTTACAAAAGCTAAGATATTTGGATAGATTTATACACTTACTCTCTCACGCCATATATCCCCTGCAGCAACTGACACGCCAAGAAACACTTATATGGAGTGAACAAAGCGAAGGACATTTTAAGGAGATAAAGAAAATGTTAGGATCACTTCCTATAATCCTCCAGCCTTGTTGAGAAGAAACATTCTTTGTAAACCCTAGCGTGGGAATGGGAAAAGAGGCCATTCATGCTGCTCTCCTACAAAAAGATCCAAAAACATCCTTCATGAGGCCTGTGTATTTTGCCAGCCGCCTCATGAAAGCCTCAGAGAAGGCTTACACCTCTGTGGAACAACTAGTGTTGGCCCTCATGTTTACAGTAACCAAATTTCGGCCATATTTGCTTCCAAAGAGGTTTGTGATCATCACTGTGGAGGATATATTTCCCTATGCACTACAACATATGGAAATCTCTAACAAAATAGCAAAGTGGGTTGTCTGACTTCAAGAGTTTGATTATACAATGCAGGTTGAAAAAACAACTCGAGCATGCCTGGCTGATATTTTGACAAACAGATGCTATGAGAAAAATCTCAGGGTGAAAAGAAAGGACCTTCCACCACCCCCATCCATAAAGACTCTTATAGATGCTTATAACCTCTACTTTGATGGTGCATACAAGAGAACTAAGGATTAGGCGACCGCAAGCATTGTTGTTTTCTCTCCTTTAGGAGAGAAAATCTATGGTGAAGGAATCATCTTGGAAGGTGTCCACTCTAACAATGAGGCAGAATATCAAGCTTTAATTCATGGTCTTTGTTGGTGTCTTAGTAATTCATTCGAGAGGTTGAATGCTTTTGAAGACTCCATGCTATTGGTAAGGCAGATGCAAGGTACATGGACATGCAAAAATACAAACCTCTCTAGTAAAATGAGAGAGGCCAAATCTCTTATCAGAAGATTTAGGGAGGCACAAGTACATCATGTGCCAAAAGACCAGAACAAGGATGCCGACCATCTAGCATCATCAAAGCTGAATGAGTCAATGGTGGAAGCAGTGGCTAACAAACTCCCACTTCAGCAAGGCAAGGAAGACTTAGAAGATAGTCTACACCTCTTAGAGCAAGGAGAAGCTCCCAAACACCTGACTAAGGGAGAAAGACAGTGGCTAGCTGGGAAGGCTACAAGATATCGCATGGTAAATGATAGTTTGTATTGTCTTGGTAAGGATGGTGTGCTTAGGAAAGTGCTTTCGAAGTGGGAAATTGAAGAAATCTTAAAAGCTTGCAATCATGATGTGTGTGGAGGCCACTTTGCACACGACATCACAAGTAGAAAGGTTCTACAAGCCGGCTTTACTTGGCCCAGTCTACACCGAGATGTCAAATATTGGTGTCAAACATGTGAAGAATATCAAAAATCAAGACCACGACGGCTCATAGCAGAACCCCAAACCCCAATCAAGGTCTATGGACCCTTTGAGAAGTGGGGAATTGATGCCATAGGGCCTCCACCACGCACTCCATCAGAAAAAGAGTATATTATCATGGGGGTAGATTACATGACTAGATTGGCCGAGGCTATACCAACTAGAAGAATCATTGCTAAGCAAGTGAGTAAATTCATCTTTGACCACATTTGTTGTAGGTTTGGTACCCCTCTTTAAATACTGTCAGATAGAGGACCAGGGTTTAGAGCTAATGTCGTGGGTGAACTCATGCAAAAGCTAAATATTCAACGACGACACTCTACCCCTTACTACCCTCAATGCAATGGATTGGTGGAGAAGGTAAATGGAATGATTTGTAAAATCATCAGCAAACAGGTACATTCAAGGCCCCGGGATTGGGACAAGCACCTTAGTGGAGCTCTATGGGCTTACAGAACCTCCTTCAAAACCATGTTAGGATTCACACCTTTTCATCTAGTTTATGGACAGGCTCTTTTGCCTATTGAGGTGAAATTAGCTAGCCTTCGGGTATTAGGTGGCACAGTAGGCTCTCAAAAGGAGAAGTTACATCAAAGATTACTGGACCTAGAAAGTTGTAGCCATGAGCTGAAGTTTCGGCTGGTATTTTTTTATAATTTTTTGCAGCTACGAGTCGGGAGATATGGCCAAAATGGTAGACGTCAACTTTTTCCAACTGCGGTGGAGACCACCTCCCAATTTTATACACATCCACACTTTCTTCCCCACACTTAACACTTCCATAAAACATCATTCATTAGACTCCCAACCCTTTCTCCTCTCTTCTCCTCTCTCTTAAGCTAATAAACCATTAGAATTCCCCTCCTAAATCACCCTTAAATCACCCTTAATTGTAGTAGTAATGTATGAATTCTCACTACTCTCTCTCCATTATTGCTAGATATGATCTTATTTCATAAAGATTCTCTATATTTTTTTATAGGAGAGCTCTTGGACTCAAGCTATGAAAGGGAGAATGGAGACAACTCACCTATGATGGAACTTGATTAAGTATAAAATTGGTCAACAAAACATCTAGATGGAGCTTCCACATTGGTGGAACCGCCTTAATGCAGCTTTGGTAGTGTTACTTCCTATTCTATCTTAACCTCCTCCCTAAACACCCTCAAGGCCTATATAAAGAGGCCTTTTCCTTTGTAATTTGCAAGAGAGAGCCAAGAGGCCTTCTTCAGCCCTATTGAGTCTTTCCCATTCTCTCTCATGAGCTTATGCAGTTCATTCCCTTACTATAGCTTATGCATGCTCTATAGTGTAATAAGCACATGCTATTGGTGTTCATATTGTGTATATTAGTTGTCTTGAGGGTTCTCCATCTCTTGTGCCCTCTTAAGTTTTATTGATTTATCTATTTTTTGTAGTTCTCTCTCTCTCTCTCTCTCTCTCTCTCAGTTTTCCTCTCCTCCCTCACAAGCTCCTCTCCCTCTTGCATAGCGTCCTAGTCCGCTCTTCCATTACTAGGTAGTGCCCTTACCTCATTCACTTTGTGGGAGAAGGGAGTTTGACATAGTATAGAGGCTGCCATACCGAATTTCCTTCGTCAGCACCTTTTGAGTATGAATGCACATTAACAACCCTAAGGTTTAAGGGTTGTACTTTGTACTTATCATTACACTCTTCGTAATTACATTGGGAGTTGTAATATCTTTACTCTCTCACTCTCCACTGTCAACTGTGTATTCTCAACTAAGCTTCCATCCTCCATATCTCACAAAGGAGTGTAAGAGATGAGAGCAGAAGAAGCAGAAAGGCCCTGCATTTAATGCAAAACTGAACCCTCTTTTTTCTTTTTGGCAAGCAAGAGAAAAATTCTAGTCGAGGAATCAGAGAGATCTATAATCAAAATGTTTTTAAAAAGAAAGATTTTAAACCTTTATTTGATTATTCTTTCCTTTCAAAAAAATATGTGGCTAAAAGAGAGCTTATCCACACTTATTAAAAGCATGACCTCTCCTCCACGTTCTTTGATCCAAAAGGAAATCAACTCCCTCAAACCGAGGACATGACGGTTTGAACATCAAACATCCCCTGCCAACTTTGTCAACTTTGCCAATCCATTTGGCAGACTTTCTAGCTCTCATACAGATTGGGGCAACTCGCGTCGATTCCTCCCCTAACTATCTACCAGCTTGGGAGACGACTCTGTGTGTCTGTGTGTGTGTGTGTGTGCGCGCGCGTGTATAGGGGCATTCCTATTCGTCTACACACCGCCAACACCCCCCCTAACCAAACAATTACACACACACACACACATCTTTTCAATTGATTACAAAGAAGCATTCGTAAGCATTTCACTGTCCACAAGAGAATTACTTATCTCTAATTTACAATAATCTTTATCTTAACATTTGATCCTAATCTTAAGATTAATAACAATGCTAATATTAAGGTAAGCATTAACTATTAAAGTGACAATAATATTTAATGTCACATTAGCATTAAAATTAATAATAACATTAACATTAAATATCAAATGGACAAAAATTAATGTCAACTTGCCCACAAGGTTTCAACTTCCAACATCAGTCTACCATAGCCGTGGAGTGGCAACCCCTCAAACTCCAATTGTCGAAACCGCCGAAAATGCTTGCACACAAGCATCACAACAATACAAAATCTAAGTATGAGTACAAAACAAGAACACACTTTGCTTTCATACCTACCACCTGTTAGCAGAGTATTTGTCAGCTCATGTGTGAGTCTGAGCTTGATCTGGGCTGGGCATTTTTCTTAGGTTTTTTAGGTTTTTTTCTGGTGTGGCATTTTATGCCAGTGGAGCATTTTTATGCACCAGTCGGCCAGCATTAATGCTGTCCGACCAGCATTATTGCTCCCCACTTTTTCAGCCTATTTATACTCAGTGGCTCCTCCTCAATCATCATCATCATCTTCACCATCTGCAGACTCTGTGGAGAGAGGAGCCAGTGCCAGTGCCAATGCCCACGCAGCCAGTGACTCACTGTTGTATGCGACTGTCTCGTATTCAGACATATGGATTCCATTTCCCGTGCATACATCTGAGTTCTCATCTGTATCGTGTTCTTTTCTTTTCTCTTTTTGTCTTGTGTTTCAGCAGTTTATTTCAGCACATGTTTATGCTTCCACCACTGCTCCACTTCTGACATGGTATCACTTTTCAGGATTTGTGCTCCTGCTGTGTTTTCTTGCTGATTTCAGGACTGTTTTGTTCCCCTGCTAATCAGACGACTGCTGTCGCAGCCAGGAGACCTGTTGGCTGTTTTCAGCCTGCATTTCTTTCAGTCTTGCCATCGCCTGCTGCCTACGCACCCTCTGCTGCCTGCGTTTTTCATCTGCAGCTGCTGGCGACAGTTTTCTACCTGTTTTTCTCCAATTTACAGCCTGCATTTTGCTGATTCAGCGTCTCTCATGGCTGGGCAGGCCTTTTTTTGCTGTTTTTGGCAGTTTTTGACTGATTTTTTGACTTTCTGCAGCAGATTTTGTCTTCTATTGATCAGATTTTGGGTTATATTGCATGTGAACTCTCCTTTTCTGCAGTCTGTGCTTGTGTTTTGGCTGTGTTTCCTCTCTCATTTCCATCTCTTCTCTACTTCTCTTCTTATCCTCTCCATATGGCTCATCCGTGCACTTCCACTGATGATAAGTTACATGGACCTGATTATCTCACATGGAGTGCTGTCATGAAAGCTTGGTTTGTGCAGAAGCGGCTATGGTACATCGTCTGTGGAGCTATTGCTCGACCTCTCCGTCCTTTTCCTCTTCCTGAAGACTTTGATGAGGACAACCATGAGGAAGCGGTGCTCACATGGGACTCGGACGATGCCCGTGCTTACTCGGCGTTGCTTCGATGTATTTCTAAAGCGGTCTTACTGGCGGTTACCTCCTGTAAGACATCTCCTGAAGTATGGCAGAAGTTGCAGCAGATGTACGAGGCACCTTCCACCATGCGCGCCGTCACACTTTATGGCCAGCTCCAACAGATGAAGTTTGAGCCGAAAGATACTATTCAGTCTTTTCTTCTTCGTGTTACGCAGGTACAGGACCAGCTTCGGCACATGCAATCTGCTCTTCCCGAGGCGCATCTCGTCGGGACGGTCCTCTACAAGCTCCCCCCGAAGTTTGATGGAGTGGCCAATGCTTTGCGGGCGCAAACATCATCGACTCCTGTCAGTTTTACACATATGACCTCGATGCTTCTTGAGCATGAGACATCCTTGAGATTACAGGGGCGGCTTCCGGCACATTATGGAGGCGAGGCTTATGTCGCTTCAGAGAGGGGTAACGGGAAGAAGAAGTCGAAGGCCCAATGTTACCACTGTGGCAAGAAGGGACATTTGCGGAAGGACTGCAAGACGTTAGCGGCTTCCAGGAAGAAGAAGCAGAAGAAGAAGCGGGATGTTGACTCTACCGATGAGTCCTCTCCTTCATCAGACTCTGACTCCGATCCTCCAACCAAGGTGAAGTCCAAGGCGCGGAAGGGATCCTCTTCTTCGGATCGTGAGAAGGGCTTGGTGGCCCCTTCCTCGGCTGCTTTCTAGTGGTGGTGATAAGGTCATCCCTCACGCCTCTCTTGAGCCAGAGAGGGAGTGTGAGCGGGTGTTCAGATGGGGCCGCCGCGCCTCATCTATACTTTTATACAGGTGCACAGGTTCCAGAGAGGAACGTCCCTGACGTATCGACTTCAGTCTGGCAGAATCACATCCTGGAGCTGGGATTGACATCCAGGTTCATGATGAGCTGGTTATCTGACAGAGAGCGGGAGAGGCTTTCGTCTGGAGCTCACATGAGGGGACACTTTGGCGGTCTGGCCAAAGGCGGGGAATCCATGGTCACCTATGTTCAGGGGCATTTTTGATAGGATGGTCTTGTATGCTACTGCAAGACATTGATGATGGACACAGAGACATGCTATGATCTTCTCTATTTTCAGGTGTTTGGTACGATCGACATCGACATCAGGTTCTCTCCGAGGCACCTTGGTGGTGGCTTGATCACCCACTGCTTGGGTATCCATGGTTCTACTTAGTAATTCTATGTTGTATAGTTTATGATCCCTTTTTATTGTACTATTGTCTTGTATCAAATCACTCATGATCTGAGAGAGGATGTTAGCAGAGTATCTGTCAGCTCATGTGTGAGTCTGAGCTTGATCTGGGCTGGGCATTTTTATTAGGTTTTTTAGGTTTTTTTCTAGTGTGGCATTTTATGCCAGTAGAGCATTTTTATGCACCAATCGGCCAGCATTAATGCTGTCCGACCAGCATTATTGCTCCCCACTTTTTCAGCCTATTTATACTCAGTGGCTCCTCCTCAATCATCATCATCTTCACCATCTGCAGACTCTGTGGAGAGAGGAGCCAGTGCCAGTGCCAGTGCCAGTGCCCACGCAGCCAGTGACTCACTGTTGTATGCGACTGTCTCGTATTCAGATATATGGATTCCATTTCCCGTGCATACATCTGAGTTCTCATCTGTATCGTGTTCTTTTCTTTTCTCTTTTTGTCTTGTGTTTCAGCAGTTTATTTCAGCACATGTTTATGCTTCCACCGCTGCTCCACTTCTGACACCACCTGCAACACATACTCCCCAAGAATGCTTCTCTTGCCAGCAATGTCCCATACCACCCTTAATGAGATAAAGATGTACCTATTAAGTGTGAACCATCACAATTCCATGAGCAAAAGTGGTCTTGTACACATTGTCAGGTGTATTTAGTTGAAGGCCTTAATCATGGGGATTCAAAGAGAAGAGATACAAAGAATAGAGAGATGAAATTTTAAGAAAGAAAAGAGACTTAATTTAAGATCCAAGAATCACCACAAGAATTTGCAGAGAAGACCTAGATTGAATCCTTAGTTAGCAAATAAAAATCAGTGCATGAACTTGAGACAATAACTCAAACCTTGTGTTTTGGGGCAATAGCCCAATCTATCTAAGATTATGGCTTAGAAGAAACCCTAATTATGACAAAATCTCTGCTGTACATAAGCTTCAATCCAATGCATAAACTTCATATGCCATGAAAAACACCCAAGATACATGTAGCAATTGTCAAATACCATCAAGGGAAACCCTCTGTTATCTTCCATCTCTGATTTTAGCCCTGTTTCTCTATGTATTTACAACAGTAAAAAACACCCTTTCACTATCCAAGATGCATTCAAAATCAATCCTTTACATGCTCCAAGCATACACCCAAAGGATACACTGATACAGTTCTTGTAAGTGGTTCATATAGAGATTAAGGGAAAATGATTTACAGCAGTAATATACTGTTTATAACAGCATAAAACTCTGTTCCAAATCAATCTCAGATTCACTCCTTTACTCCTATTGATAAGCACCAAGCATATCCGAGAAGAGGCTGCTTGTACATGGCCCGAAAGCACTCAAAAGTAGGCTGAATTTTATTACAGCAGTTGTTCAGTGCTGTGGACAACATGCATGCCTTGTTCTTGCCTGTGAGATCAAGCCATGAACTCCTCCAAAAACTCCAATTGTACTTGTTCCTTCTTATGCTCTATGCCTTTCCTAAGTATAGCTCTTCCCTTTTCTTCTTCAAGCCTTGCTTGTTCATGCATAAGCTTCTCCCTTCTCTCCCATGTGTTTGTGATGTCTTGCTTCTCCCTTTCCTCCTGTTTTTAGTCCATACGACCAACTCCCAGTTGTTGGGAATAAAGGCCCTCGTGCCTTTAAATGTGCTTGGATGTGAACACACCCTTAGCACTTGTACTTACACATATGTATCTATCTAAAAACCTAAAGGTACACACTCGTCATTGTACCTAAAATCGAGCACACTATCTGCTCTACTCTCTCTCTCTCTCACTCTCTCTCTCTCCGCGACTAAGGAACACCTATTGTCTCAATCTTCGTGCCTGACCCGTCACTACGAACTGGTATCAAAGCGGGCAAGAGACAGCTCGGGTGTTGCAAGAGTCCCAAGTGGACTCGACGAGCATCAATAGCAGTCAAGTGTGAGGAGTCGTCGCTGGCGGGCAATAGTCGGCAGACTTAACGGGCTGCAGGCAAACGCAGCCTGCCTGACAGGACCAGTTGACAAGTAAATCATGAGGCATTGTGGACAGCTGCAGGAATCGTAGACAATCGCAGGCATTGTGGACAGTCACAGGCGCCACATGAGGCTCCAGCTGACGAACGATGGGCAACCAATACACGACGACTGTAGTTCTGACAACAAACGTGACTGCAGGAGACTGGCGGGAGCTGTAGGTGTGACAGCGTGGCGCTGACGACAAACAAGGCATGGACCAGCCGGGCTCACGGATGGCGACCAACGGGCGCCTTCAGCGGAGCACGCGACGGGACAGGGTGTCAGCCTGCACGGACAATGGGCAGCAAGTCAACGGCCCATTTTCCTATTTTTTTTCTTCATCTTATTTTCCCCCTACCGGGTGTTCACACCTACAAGCACAAAGTGCAAATCTGTGTCTTGAAATTTGGGGCTTTTCCCAAATTTGGTTCCTAACACACATTGCAGTGATCTTTGGACCAAAAATTGTAGACATTGAATGCATAGGCCTCATAAATTTTTAAGGATTCTCAAATGCAAGTGAGATTTTTTCTTGGATGAGTCAATTTCACTGAAATCTGTGCAAACTTGGCCTGAAAATTTGGGGATTTTCTCGGATTTGGGGATTGTAAAGCAGGACAATACAAGTTGTCTCAAAAATTGCAAGAATTTGACACATTTTGCCTCCGAAAATTTGGGGCTTTTCATGTACATGCACAAATCGGGCTGAAATTTAATCAATTTCTCGACATTGATGCACATTGGACCCCGTGCAATTTGGGGCTTTTGCAGTTTGGGCAAAATTTGTGCACCATTTGATCATTCTATGTACATGCAGGTTCAATTCCATATAATTTGGACATCCAACACTTGAAAATTTTGGGGGTTTTGCTGAAATTGGTCTATTTTGGCAAAATTGGCTTGTTCTATACATGACAGAGAAAATGCAGATGTGTAATTGATGCTTTGGGCACAAAAATTTTGGGGCCTTTGACCGTGCGTGTCAAATTTTATGCCCGTGGGTACATGTACAACAGAAATTGCAGCTAAAATTTTGGGATTTCTCATGTAATATGATGCATATGCCCTTGGAACAGCTGTAATCAGTTGTGGAATGCTGTAGCACATGGTTTGGTGCTTCTGAAAATTTAATTACAGATCTGAAATCTGCGCTTCTACGTGGTCATTTATTGCTGGTTGGTACTTGTTTGTACCTTGGTCACTTGGGTGACAGTTTTGGGCCTACATTTGCTGTTTTTTGGTCACATTTGGGCTGAAAATCATGGCTGGCAGTAGTGACAGCAGTAATCTCATGCACATAAAGAAGCTTGAAAAAGCACATAACTTTACAGTTTGGCAAAAACAGTGCTACAATATCCTGTTACAAAAGAAGCAGGCAAAGCCGATTAAAACCAAAGGGGTAAAGCCCGCGGACATGGAACAGGAAAATTGGGATGAATTAAATGAGCTTGCACGCTCAACCATCGAGCTATCGATTTCTGATGCCTTGTTGTTTAACATTGAAGGTTTGGATTCTGCATATCCTATATGGACCTGACTGGAAGAACTGTATGCACAGAAAAGTGCTGCAAGTAAAGTGTATTGGCTGAAAAAGCTTATGGATTTGCATATGAAAGAGGGTACAGCAATGTCTACTCACTTGAGTGAGTTTAACTCCATTTTCAACCAGCTACTTGCCTTGAAATTCATGATTGATGAGGAATTTAAGGCTACTTTCTTACTTTGAACTCTACCAAAGAGTTGGGATACATTCAAGACTGCTATGAGCAATTCTAATGTGATCCTTTTGTATGCTGATGTAGAGAGTGCTTTACTCATGGAAGAAATGAATCGGCAGAACAGTGCATCCAGTAAGTTTTTAGTGCTTTGCATACTAGGGGCAAATCATAGCAGAAAGGCAAATATCATAACAAGAAACGCAGTAAATCACGTGGCAAAGATGTTGAATGCCACCATTGTGGTAAGAAGGGTCACTTTAAACGTGATTGCTACAAATGGAAGAAAGAGAAAGGAAAGGGCAAGAAGATAGATGATAGCAAGGAAGAGAAGAAAGACAGTCAATCTAAGAAAAGCAGTGTCAAAATTAAAGAGGTAAATGTAGTCACTCGTGACAGTGATAGTGGAAGTGACATACTCTTTGTCTCTTCACACTTTGGTGCACATGCTCTACTTGCAAATACAGATGATGACATGCATACCTGGATTCTCAATTCGGGTGCTTCCTTTCATGTCACCCCTAATCGAGAGTGGTTCTCTGACTATACAAGGGATCGACATGGTGCTGTCCATTTTGGGGACAACTATACATGTGACATTGCAGGTATTGACAGTGTGCAGTTGCAGTTTCAGCATGGCTCTATCTTCACACTTCAATATGTACAACATGTACCTCAGCTCAAGAAGAGCTTAATAAGCACAGGGCAGCTAGATGATGATGGTTTTCATACCACCTTTGGTAATGGAAAATGGAAGATCTGTAAGGGATCTAGAGTGATTGCCAAAGGTTGTAAAAGTGATACTTTGTATCCTCTCCATATATATAGTGTGAGTCATCATGTTGTTGCCGTGACCGAGCAGCTAAGTGTTTCTTTGTGGCATGGCCGGTTGGGACACATGAGTCAAATAGGAATGAAAGTGCTTTCTTATTTGGGTTACTTGCCTTGTCTTCTTTATGCTGATTTTGAACATTGTGATCATTGTATTTATGGTAAACATGCACAGACGTCTCATAAAAAGTCTCTTTCACTGAAATCTTCTCCTCTAGAGTTATTACATTCAGATGTATGTCAGATGCCAGGATTATCTTAAGGGGGAAAGAAATATTTTGTCACCTTTGTCAATGATGCTACACGGAAGGTATGGGTTTACCCTATTCGTAGCAAGGATGAAGTGCTTGACAAATTTAAAAAATTCTTGGCATTGGCTGAAAATCAAACCGATAAGACACTTAAGTGTCTTCTCTCTGACAATAGTGGAGAATATGTGTCCAAGGCCTTTCAGGCATTTTGTGACAGCAAAGGGATCAAGAGGAAGCTCACTGCCCCTCATAATCCACCCCAAAATGGAGTTGCAAAGCGTATGAATCAGACCATACAGAATAAGGTCCGTGCGATGCTGTCTCATGTTGCATTACCCCATGGTTTTTGGGTAGAGGCTGTTATGACAGCCGTACACTTAATTAATCAGTCACCAAACGGGGGGGAGGATTCTCCAAGAAGCGTGGTTGGGCAAGCCACCTTCATATGCTCACCTGAAAGTGTTTGGCTGCAAGGCTTTTGTGCACATTCATAAAGAAAAACGCAGCAACCTTGAGCCAAAGTCCTGTAAATGTATTTTCCTAGGATATGGTGACGAGGGTGAAATGGGGTATAGACTGTGGGATCTCGAGAAAAGAAAAGTAGTGCGCAACAATGATGTTATCTTCTGAGAAGATCGCATGCATAAACAGCCCGAAAAGACTGAGGAGGTCTGTAAGGTTGTATTCCGGGAAGAAATACCTTTTGGACAGCAAAATGTGCCAGCTGTAAAGCAACAAATACCTGCTGTAAATGAACCTGTAAATGCAGAAAATAATGCTGAAAATGATCAACCAACTATTGCCCATGATAATGAGCCACTACATGTGCAGGAACAGCCAGGACAGCAAGCTGTTAATGTTGATTTCCAGGCTGCAATGCGAGGACAACAAGCTGAAAATGCTCAACAATCAGCAAACAATGATCATTGGGTTAGGAGATCGTCTAGGGCTACTAGACAACCCGATAAATTCATTCTTGGTGTAAATAATGTGGCTGATTATGTCATGTTGACAAACTGTGGTAAACCGGCTTGCTTCAAAGAAGCATTGGACAGACAAAACAGCAAGAAATTGTATAAAGCCATGTTGTCAAAAATGGAATCTCTTGAGAAAAATGGCACTTGGGACTTGGTGCAATTGCCTAAAGGGCAGAAAACACTTCCATGCAAATGGGTTTACAAGATGGTCACTTCTGATTCCTCACCAAAGTACAAAGCAAGATTGGTTGCAAAGGAATACAAGCAGGAGCATGGAATTGACTTTGATGAGATTTTCTCTCCTGTAGTAAAAATGACTACTTTGAGAACCAAGAAGGCAGCAGATGGCAGTCTCAAGGCTTTCATAGAAGTCAAGTGAATCACTGCTTTTACACCAAGAAGGCAGCAGATGGCAGCCTGATTATCTTGGTTTTGTATGTTGATGACATGCTAATTGCTGGCAGGGATACTCATGCCTTGGATTCACTGAAGCAAAGTCTTCATGGCAGCTTTGACATGAAGGATCTTGGTGATGCAAATCACATTCTTGGCATCCGAATACTCAGAGATAGGTCAAAAGGATTGCTCTATCTATCTCAATAGGAGTATATCTCCAAAGTTTTGCAGCGTTTCAATATGGAGGGGGGGGGGGGGAAACAATTGGGGTTCAATTGCCTCCATATGTGAAACTTAGTGTAGAGGACAGCCCTACATCTGATGATGAGAAGGCTGAAATGGCCAAGATACCATATGCTTCAACTGTCGGCAATTTGATATATGCTATGGTTGCTACACGTCCTGACATTGCCTTTGTAGCGGGAGTGGTTAGCAAATACATGGCAAACCCTAGCAAGAAGCTTTGGGATGCAATGAAAGGTATTATGAGATACCTCAAAGGCACAAAAGAGTTGTGCATCTGCTTTGGAAAGCAAAAGGCATCTGTTGTTGGCTTTACGGATGCAGACTATGTTGATCATGCAGATTGCAGAAAGACCACTTCTGGGTATGTGTTTACTTTCATAGGAGGAGTAGTCTCTTGGATCCCCAAACTACAAGTGTGTTGCATTGTCTACTACAGAGGCAAAGTATGTGGCTGTCACTGAGGCATGCAAGGAGGCTTTATGGCTTTCACGTCTGGTGGGAGAGCTTGGCATCACAGAGTTACCTGTTCTCCATTCTGATAGTCAAAGTGCTATCATGCTAGCACAGGATCCTGTCTTTCATGCAAAACAAAGCACATCTAGGTGAAGTACCACTTCATTAGAGATGTACTTGACAGCAAGAGCATTGAGCTTGTCAAAGTGCATACAGATAATAGTCTTGCAAACCTTCTCACAAAGGGTCTTCCAACAGAGTGGTTTGCTCATTGCCGACGACAGATGATGGGAGTTGGATAGATATATGTATTTCAACTTTGTACATACCTAGACTTAGCTGATTCTTTTCTCCTCTTAAGGCACATTACCTTTAGGTGGGAGGTTGTTGGGAATAAATGTGCTCGGGTGTGAACACACCCTTAGCACTTGTACTTACACATATATCTATCTAAAAACCTAAAGGTACACACTCATCATTGTACCTAAAATTGTGCACACACTCTGCTCTGCTCTCTCTCACTCTGTCTCTCCGTGACTAAGGAATACCTACTATCTCAATCTTCGTGCCTGACCCGTCACTACACCAATCACAAGTAGACTTTAATTTCTCCAAGTTCCAATATGACTTGCCACTTTTCTTCTTCATGAGAAGCAAAACACTTGTTAGTTCATGCACATGTAAGCCACTGCAATCGGTATAACCTCTTGCAAAACACATCATACCATCATCCATTTGCATACCACTAAAGTCTTTGAGATGTGACTTTTCTTATGCTTTTATATCCTAGATATAATGTCATATGACAACATCATCAAATCTCCCGTCCAATTGTAGATTGACGCTCTAGTACCAATGAAACATCCCTAGGGGACGGGACGTTAGACTCAACTATCAGTTAGAGCCAAATGGGCTTATCCTCGAGCCTGGGTGCTAGCAACACTTTGAGTCACAACCACAAGCCAAGGGTTGGCATCCCATACCACCATCCCACACCATCCTAGTATACGGATGCGTTAGCTAACAAGCCAAGAGTCCCAAGAGTGATAATCACACGATGAATGTACACAATAGAGCCTTGAGTCCTATAATAAACAAGACTTGGCTCCCCTAACCCCGAAGTGCCCTTAGTGCCTTTACATAAAGTCACTTTACGACCACTATGACCACCCATCCAAATGTCCAGGGGAACAAAGATGGATGAGGGGAACAACATTGATGCATAGTTGTCACATATCAAAGATTTGGAGCAACTTAATGAAATAGCTCCAAACGGTTACCTTGTGTCCACTATGCTAAATGGACTACTTGACTCTTATCAAGGCTTTGCCACTACATTGAGATCAGTTCATAGTTACCTGGAATGGGAAACGCGAACGGGAACGGGACCCCTTGGAACGGAGAGAACGTCCAAGGTCGAGGAACGGAAACGGGAACGGGAATGGGGGGGAAACGGCACGTCTTATGTTACATTAATAAATGTAACTTATGGGGAGACAAGTGCGAGGGATGACCGTCCAGGGGCCTTGGGCACCCGAACGAGGTCAAGGGGAGCCTAGAGAGTAAGTGATTCTAATGATAGTATGACTCACCTGAAGCTGACGGGGCTGGCAGTCGGATCAGAATGAGGAAGCCAGCAACCTTCTAGGCAAGGCTAGGTGGTGAATGGAACAGAATCTCTCGTGTTGTGGGGACTATGGAGAAGAGGGTGCACTTAGCTGAATCTCCGATTAACACAGGCGATCAACACAGGCGTTATCTAACACTGGTATAAAGACAGAAATAAAGACACTATCTTTAATTTTCTCCAAAAATGGGAGGATTTGCACAAACTTAATAATACTCCACCACATCTCCAAGCACTAGAGGCCAGTCTAACCTTGGGGCCAAAGGCATATAAATGGTGGAAAACTTTAAAGGAGGCAAATAAAATACCTGAAACTTGGGCTCAATTTGAATCGGTCTTTTTGAAAGAATTCCTTCCTAAAAATGAAATGGAAAGAAATTGGGAAGATTGGGATTATGTTAGACAAAAGGGAAGACCTTTGATAACATATCTCGAGAAGTATCGTGAGATAATCCTCAAATTGGAAGGAATAGATGAGGACATCCTTGACTATGTGGTCAAATGTAATAAATGCCAGGTTAATAAAGCTGAAAGATTGAAAATGGGAGGACTTCTCCATCCATTAGAGATTCCTTCGGGAAAATGGGAGAGTATCTCCATGTACTTTATTGTCGCGTTACCCAGAACACAGAGGGGGCACGACTCTGTGTGGGTGATTGTGGATAGGTTAACCAAAATGGCTAGGTTTATTCCAACTTCAACTGATGTTAAAACACCAGAATTAGCTAGATTGTTCATAGAGAACATATATCGATTGTATGGCCTTCTGGTAAATATAGTTTCTGATCGGGATAGAAAATTTGATTGTCAATTTTGGCGGGCTGTATTTAGGAAGTTGGATACTAAACTTAGCATAAGTACGGCAGAGCACCCGTAAACTAATGGGCAAACTGAAAGAGTTAACCAAATCCTTGAATATATGCTCAGATCATATGTAAGTAAAAGGCAAACTAATTGGGAAGAGTATTTACCGATAGCAGAGTTTGTATATAATAGTGCCAATCACTCTTCCACTGGATATAGTCCATTTATGCTAAAGTATGGGTTTCAGCCCAGAGCTCCTCATGCAGTAGGACTGCATAAGGAAAAGGTTCAGGCAGCCAAGGACTTTTTGGAGGATATGAATAATATATTAAATTTTGCTCAAGAAAATATTAAGAAAGCTCAAAATCGAGCTAGAGCTTATACAGATCCTCACTAAAGAGACATCTCCTTTGAAGAAGGAGAATTGGTCTATCTTAAAGTGCCTGAACAAACTAAAACCATGAAAACGGGACGATGTCCAAAGCTGTCACCCAGGTATTGTGGTCCTTTCACAATACTTAAAAGGATGGGAGAACAAGCTTACAAGCTCCAACTACCTGCTGGTAGTAAAACACATCCAGTTTTTCATGTAAGTAAGCTAAGAAAGAAGCTGGGTGATATGGATAATCTAATCTTAAATGATAATATTGAGGAGCTATTAGATGACCAATCTAATCCACATGAACCAAAAAGAATTTTAAATGTTCGTAACAGACGAACAAGGAATACTATTTATCAAGAATACCTGGTCAAATGGAAAGATTGTTCCAAAGAAAGCTCAACATGGGAGCGAGTAAGTACTTTAAGGAAAAGGTTTCCCAATTAACAGTTGGACCTTCCAAGTATCGTTTTCGAGGACAAAACCGATTCTTAAGGGGAAGGAAATGTTACATTAAATAAATGTAACTTATGGGGAGACAAGCGCGAGGGATGACCATCCGAGGGCCTTGGGCATCCGAACCGGGTCAAGGGGAGCCTAGAGAGTAAGTGAGTCTAATGATAGTATGACTCACTTGAAGCTAACGGCTGGCAGTCGGATCAGGATGAGGAAGCCAGCAACCTTCTAGGCGAGGCTGGGTGGTGAATGAAATAGAATCTCTCATGCTGTGGAGACTGTGGAGGAGAGGGGGCACTTAGTTGAATCTCCGATTAACACAAGCGATCTACACAGGTGTTATCTAACATCTTAAGTGCCCCAAATATGCTTTGCATGACCCAAATTGCCCCAAAGAATGTCCCTCTAATTGCCCCAATACCCCTCAATGCTCTAAATTGACCCAAACGTCCCAAATTGACTTGATTTACCCCATAGCTCCAAATTGCACTGAATTGCCCCAATTATCCCAATTTTCTTTGAAATTAGACAATATAAATGGATGATTACCTTGGAATTGAGGATAGGCTTAAATTTGATTGTGATTTGCAAGAGTTGATAATGCATCAAATTTGAACTTTGCATGGACTCCTGATTGGCTTGTGAGTTGTCTTGATACTTTGAATCTTCAACCCGAGAGAGAGAGAGAGAGAGAGAGAGAGAGAGAGAGAGAGATTAGTGTGTGTACATTAGGCAATGAAGATTGGTGAACATGTGGTAGAAGGAGTGTGACACAAGCAAAAAGAAAAAACTAGAAAAAACGTCAATTTTTTGTCAATGGGCCTAGAACGGCCGTTCCAAAAAGGGAACCTCAAGGGGAGTGGCAGGGAACGGGCCGTTTTACCTCCTCAGAGGGTTTGGAACGCGTTAAGCCGTTCCTATAGGCCAAAACGGCCATTCCCTGTTTCTATGGATCAATTGCTATGGGCAAAGCCAATCGTTACACTTTTGATTAGCTAGTTACATCATTACTTCAAGGGGAGCAAAGTCATTGGAATCAACAAGCCCCTCTTAAATGAAAACATGCTTTTGCCAACAATCATGAAGATAAAGGCATAGCTCAAAAGTTTTCTAGTAAGCCAAAGAGTAATGATGGGGCTTCATCAGATGCAAGTGCAAGTGATTGGAAAAAGACGCAAAGATGTAATTATTGCAAGGAAGAAAGGAGAAAAAACACGTGTAGTAAGACATGAAAATGCAGCAAGAAGAGTACATGTCACAACACACATGGGTATGATACCCTATGAGTGTGCAGGAGAAAGTAAAGAATGTTTTGTGTGCGTGTGTGTGTAAGAGAGACAAACCACAAAAATGAAGAGAACTAAAACTAATCTGAATGAGGGTTACATACAAGGCAAAGCCCCTAAAAAGCCTCAAACTCAAAAGTAGAGGCTAGAATGACAATGTCGAAGCTCAAAAATATTTTTCTAACTCAAACTAGGACTAAAAGCACGAGATGACTAGTAGAAATGTCATAAATGCTAACATAATCATACTTGGCAACATTTAAGTCTCAAAGCATGTGGTTTTTTGAAGAAAAAGAAGGTGAATTGAAAGATGTTATGGTATTTTATTGCATAGCTTCTTAGGACTAAAATTTGTTAGATATCATAGAAACATGCAGAACATTTCTTTAATTTTACTTGAGAAAATATGAAAAAACGTTTGATGTGTGAATTAGGCTTGGTATATAATATACATATATAACATAGGGAAACGCCACTAATCCTCTTCATAATAAAATTGCAATCAGTTTGTCGTCTATGATAAGTTGAAGCATCTTTGAAAGGTCATTAAAGAAAGATATGAGAAGACTTCCAATGAATCAAATGCATATCAAACAAAGTTCAAAGTGAAGTGATAATGCCTCCAAAAAGCTAGATGAGATCATTTCTCAAAGCACACCACTGTGTCTTGATCAAGAGATGAGTTTGAAGTACTTGCAATTAACAATCGCTTGTTGCCATTGATAAACCCTACCCTAAGCAAGGGATGATTTTAAAGACAAACTTCTTCTCTCAAAGTCCAATTTAGGTGGCCAATCTACTTCCAAGAAAAAAGGAGAAAGCGTCGGCTTGACATGGCAACTTCAACAACAATCAAAAGAATTCCAAGGCTAATTTTGATGACAACAATTCTAAACTTAAGATATTCGCCTTTGAAGAAGCAAACTTATCCACCCCACAAGTTTCCAAAATTCTAGTGGGCAACAAAGCAACCAACCACTAGTCATCCATGGTGAACAAGAAGGGATACCATCATACCAAAAGTCAATTCACATTGTAAGCAATAAGACCATGCAATCTCAAAAGATCAATAACGTTGACACACTTGAAACTTCTTGCCTACAAGTGTTTTCAAGAAATGTTTATTCTCTTTTTCTCGCTCCAATTTGTCTATCTCAAATCTTTTAAAAATGCCTCTTATTATTATATGGATGTATTCAAATCTTAGGGAAAAGTATTTTATCTCCATTATTTTGAATATATTGTTTCTCAACCAAATGAAGCTTCAAATATCCATGGTGTGAAGATAATCCTAATGCTCCTGTTGTGATACAAATTCAGCAGACCATTCTTGAGCTCATAAAAAAGTAGTAAACCTTGCAGCACCTAAACAACCTGACTACTGTTGAAACCAATAGTCTCGAGGACAAATCCTAATCAGAGCACAGCAACTATCGCAAATAGCTCACACAAGTAACTCAAATCTGGCAATGCCACCATTACTAGGAGTATGCAACAATTGTCCTTGAAGAGACCTCCACAAGTCAATCTATTTGCCTGCCGTGTTCTTGTGGATGTTGTTTATGGCTGTGGTAAATGCGTTAGCTGAATTCACAAAACGTTATTTGATGTTCGTAAAATCCGAGCCTTGATTCCAAAGCATAAAGAGCAACAAATTGACTGAGTAACAACAAAATCCAGCAAATTTAGATGGCAGTAAAGAAGAGCTTCACATACCTGACACCTAGCAACAACGTCATACCGCTCTGCAAGAATGTCGACAAGTTTGCCCTTTCCTTCATCACCCCACTGGGTTCCAAGCACGGCACAGACTTGACTCAGAGATTTGTACGGGTCGACAACAGTCGTCTTCTCCTCCACCAGGGCTTGAGAGCTGGTGGTGCTGGCATGGACCGCAGGAACCTTCCTTCTGTGCTGCCACAGGGGCTTTGTCAGAAGCTTCCGATCGACGTCGCAAGGCCTACGACGAGGGCAGCCTGCAGCTGCAGCTTTGAGCTGCGTGGCCTCTAAGAAGCATTGGGAGGCGGGAGCACACGCAGAGGACCGTATAACCTCGCTCATCGACATAGAGGCAGCCATGGCTAAAATGCTGCACAAAGTCTGTCAGCGAAACATCATATTTTCTTTACGTTTTTTCTCTTTTTTTTACTTCAACCCGCTTTTTCATTCTCGTTTTTTTTTTTTAATGAAGACGTGAAATGTATTAAAAAGGTAAGTAAGGTAAGTATGTACAATTGGGGATTTGCCCCTATAAACCAATCCATGACTTACAAGTCTACCCCTTTGCCAAAAACTTATACAAAAGGACTTGGTGGAGTTATTCTAACCGGATAAAACGAGGTGAGTTTGTTTGTTTATTTGGCTGAGGCGCAGCCTGCGATTCATTATCAATGTCCAACATGGAAGGGGCCTGAGGCTGAGCTACTAGGAGGAGCTACACAGGTTGGTTCAGAAGTGGCAAAGAGAGAGGGCTATCATGGGAGCTATTGGGTACGCTGGCATGAGGGTTACTAGCCATTTGACCCGTCGTGTTATCCATTGTAGAGGGATTTCCAGTGGCCCGAGAAATTGTTGACGGTGAAACCCAATCAAGCGAGGTAGAAAAGACATCGGCTGGAATTCTGATGGTGTAGCCCCTAGTCGTTGCAGTATTTATAATGCTCTAGAACAATTCAGCAATCTCCTTCTTGATTTTAGCTTCTCTTTCCTCTTTCGGGCATCTAATATCCGAACGTTTGATAGAGGTCTACACGTCATGCGTCGCTAATTTTGATGCCAAGAGGCATATTCTACGGTGGATTCTGTGAGTTTTTATTCCACTATGGATTCCGTGAGGTTTCGCGATGGATTCCGTAAAACTATATTTATTTGTCGGGGCTCATACACAATGTAGATTCCTTGTGTGAAAAGTTAACGGGGATGCGTGCCCTTTTCAGGTGTCACGTTAATTTAATTTGCAAGTGGGTGATTTCATAGCGGGTGATTTCGCAAAATACATATTTAAATTAATTGACATTTATGAGTTTAGAGTGCGCACTCATATTAAATTAAGGTTAGGATAGAGTTCCAACCTATTTATTTATTTTGTAGATGAAGACTGCTAGGTATTCACTTTTGTTGGTTTAATTTTATTATATTCTAACAATTGTGAATGCTTCAGTTGATGTGTAGAGTAGGCGGCGATGGCATTGGGAAGCACTAGGCGATAGTGTGTATTCAAGTTATTTAGAAGAAATTATCATTTTTTATGGGCGTGCGTCTTATCATTAAAGGCGTGGTGCTAATATTTATTTAGGCGCGCTTATTTATTGAAGTGCTTGACATATATCTATTATTTTGTATGCGCATAGGTGCACAATTTAAATATTCATTATTGGACATTGTATTTGGGCACTGCCCAACTTTTGGGTCGCCCAACCACTTTATTCTCTATTTGGACAAAAGCAAATACAAAAGCTAAAGCATGCTAATTGTAAAATTGGGCTATTTTTTAGCTTTGAGATGAATAAATTAATAAATACATGCTTTGTGGAGCGCTCACACAAGGCATGGGGGGAGATTGTACCCAATGGGTATTTTCGTCCCCTGGCAGAAAACACCTAGTGTGCAAGCTAAAGAAGAGTCTATATGGCTTGAAGCAGGCACCTAGGGAATGGTACCATAAGTTTGATACATTCATACAGTCACAGGGTACCATAAGTTTGATGCATTCATACAGTCACAGGGCTACAGCTGCAGTGCTATGGATTTGTGCTTGTACACGAAGAAAGCCCGTGACGATTCTTTACTGATTTTGGTACTCTATGTGGATGACATGCTTTTAGCAGGGACATCTCATGAGGATCTAGATGCTCTTAAGGCTCAGCTCAAGAAGAGCTTTGAGATGAAAGATCTGGGACATGCCTCTCATATACTTGGTATGCGCATTACATGCGACAGATCTCAGGGACTACTCTATCTGTCACATAGGGAGTACATTCATAAAGTCCTTAAGTGCTTTCGTATGCAGGATGTTAAGCCTATTGGTTGTCCATTACCTTCTCATGTGAAGGTTTCACAGGCTGATTGTCCACAGATAGATGAGTAGAGGGCCGAGATGGCCAAGATTCCCTATGCATCAGCCGTGGACAGTCTTATGTATGCCATGATAGCTACCCGTCTAGATATTGCTTTTGCAGTTGGGGTTGTGGCACGTTATATGGCTACACCTGGCAAGAAACATTGGGATGCCATGAAGGGTATCATGAGGTACCTAAAGGGCACAACATATATGTGTATTTGCTATGGCAGCCAAGATACATGCGTCGTGGGGTACACTAACTTTGATTATGCAGGACATGCAAATAGTATAAAGTCCACTTTTGGCTATGTGTTCACTTATGTTGGAGGGGCTATCTCTTGGATGTCTAGGGCACAGAAGTGTATGGCTCTTTCTACTATAGAGGCTGAGTATATTGTAGCCACTGAGGCTTGCAAAGAGGCTATCTGGTTAGGCCATTTGATTGCAGACCTTGGTATGACAGATGCTATGCCTATACTGCATTCGGATTCTATGAGTGCCATTCAGTTGGCCAAGAATCCGGTTTTCCATACGAAGAAATATACTGAGGTGAGGTATCACTTCATTCGCGAGGTCGTTGAGGACAGGTCTGTTGACCTTGTCAAGATTTTGACTAAGCAGAATCCTGCAAACTTGCTCACGAAGAGCCTCACTACAGAGCACTTTGCCTTCCTCAGGAGATTGATGGGAGTTGGATGAGATGACGTCTTTTTCCTCATCATGTTGTACATGTGTACATGTTGTACTGTCTTTTCTTTTCTTTTCTCTCTCACTGGGGCAGATTCACCTTTAAGTGGGAGGCTGTTGGGGGTAAAGGTGCCTCCGCCTAGCTGCTCGTGTATTACTATAATGACAGTACACGCCATTGCACATTGCAGGTGGCGAGCGCTCGTCATAGTCACTTATTCTTTATTCTTTTAGTGACAGTTTGAATAAAGGAATGCCCAGCCACACATTGTGATTGTTGGAGTTCCCACTTTTGAGTCTTGCTCTCTCTTGCTCTTGCTCTCCATCTGCAATAGCTCTCATCGCCAAGCTTTTTCATCCTGGATTCTACTTCCCTTTCAGACTGGAAAATCCTTATGCTCAGTCAAGTTCAAGATTTTAATGTCAATCAACACTTCCATTTTAAAGACCTACCAATCCACACCATAGTATTCTTCCTAGACAAGTATAAATCTCGCACTGTATCCCCACTGGTCAAACGTGTTTGGGAAGCATGGCAGCAATATAAAAGGCTGGTAACCATCCCTGAGGCCTTGGTGCACAAATTGGATGCTGTATACGTACGTAGTGAGCGCTGGAAGATCCCCGAGAACAAAGAACTCTACTTTAAGCTCAAAATTCAAGAGAATAGCCCTTAGGATGCTTCATGTAAATCTCATCATGCAAGTCCCCGTGTAAAGAAGCCATCTTGACATCCATCTAGTACAAGTCCAGGTCAAGCTATGCAATCAAAGCCAAGACTAAGTGTAGGGTGATCATCTTGACCACAAGAGAAAAGACATCATCAAAGTCAACACCATGCTCCTGCTTAAAGCCCTTAGCAACCAATCGAGCCAGGGGTGCTTTTCAGCTTGTACACCCACTTGCATGGCAAAGCCTTCTTACCTTGAGGCAAGGAAACCAAATCCCAAGTCTGATTCTTATGCAATGAGTCAAGCTCAGACTCCATAACCCTCTCCCAAGAGTGACAATCACCCATGTGCATAGCCTCATCATAAGTGAGAGGCTCTCCTACATCTGTAACCAATACATAATCCATAGAGGGCGCAAAACGTGGTCAGGAGGTTGTCTATCTCTAGTAGAATGCCTCAACCTAGACTTTGCTGCCTAACCAATATCTTGTCTAACATCAGCATGTCTAACATCTGGGCCATGAGCATCAGGTGTGTTAGGGCTTGAATTCCATCATCTACTTAGTACTATTTTATACCTTAGTACTAGCATACATGTAGAACTAGCATATGGAAAGTGACCTAAGATATCATATGAAGCATTCAGGTTTTTACTTGACATTCAGGCACCTTCCTGACAGTCAGGAGTTCGTGTCTTTTGTATTCTTGCGTGATGAGAAATGAGATATTCTTCAGGACAGCGCCAGATTCTGGTCGCTTACGTCTGGTTCTAACACTGTGTATCTGTGTCCTAAATATTCGTGATGTCTATTTCAAGTTATTTGATCAGGAGTGAATATGATGATGATAAACTGTGTGATAGTTTTTAGGACAGTGGTTCAGCATTGATGTTTACGATATGTAGATCATGTTTGCATGGCATTCTTGAAGATTAGGTATGTGTAATGGCTATAAAATGTGTCAAGAAGTTCCCTGCAGTGCTAATTTCCTGCATTTCCTGTTATGGTCCTGATGGTCCAAAACAAGGTGATATTGCACATTGTCTAGCTGGCCGTGGAGCGGGCTGTACGGGAGCAGGTAGCTCCTCCTGAAAGATAACTCTGCGTACCTCAACCACTTTCTCAAGCTGCATATGCATATTGTCCTCATGAAAGATGGCATCATGGCTGGGATCACTTTCCACGCCTGTGGATCCCATAAATGGTAACCCATCTCTCCTGTATCTCCATAGCCAATGAAAATGCATTTGACACTTTTAGGATCCAGCTTATTGCGTTTGTCTTTGGGCACATGGTAGAATGCCTCACATCCAAAGACACGCAAATGATCATAAGAGGGGGATTTGCCTGCCCATACCTCCTCTACAACCTGAAATTCAATGCCACTGCTAGGTGACCTGTTAATAAGATGCACTGCAGTAGTAACTGCCTTAGCCTAGAAGTGTTGCAGTAAGCCAGCTTGGCTAAGCATGCTACGGACCCTTTCCTGAATGGTTCTACTCATGCGGTAAGGGGCGGTAAACTGACACTTAATACCCCGCTCATCACAAAACTGCTCAAAAGCATGTGATACATACTCACCCCCATTATGTGACCTTAGGCATTTCAGCGTATTCCCAAACTGGTTCTTTGCTAATGCAAGCCAACGCTGAAATGTGTCTAAGACATCGGATTTTCTCTTTATGGGATAAGCCCAAACCTTACACGAGTAATCATCTATGAAAGTAACAATATACTTTGCCCCACCTAGTGACTGATAGGGCATGGGCCCACATGCATTTGAGTGCACAAGAGCCAAGGGCTCACCCATGCATTTCTTACCTAACTTTTTATGCGTATTACTAGTCTGCCTACCATACAAATAATGATCACAAGAATCAAAATGCGAAGAGTCAAAAGGCTGAAGTTACTACAAAGCACAAAGCATTTTCATTCCTTTAAGGGACATATGCCCCAAACGAGCATGCCAAAGGGATACATGGGGGATAGAACCCACAGACAAAACATGATTCAAGGTAGCTCCAAATACTAGTAAGGGATAGAGGCTGCCAGACTTGGCACCTCTTGCAAGCACAAGCCTACCATGAGTAATCTTCCATGTAGAGTCTCCAAAAGACACAAAATACCATGTATCATCATGCATTATCAAGCTATCCAGTTGGCATAAAGCTACGCGTCAACGTAGGTACATGGCATACATCATGCAAAACAAAAGAACTACCAGAAGAAAATTGCAGCCTAACATCTCTTATGCCCATAGTGTAAAGAGACATGTCATCACCAAGACGCATAGAACTAGAGATGGTATGATAGGTATAAAACCAATCTTTATAGAGTGCCACATGAAATGACACACCCGAATCCAAAAGCCAGCACTGCGCATACATAGAATGTGTCTCAGAAGCCTGTAAGGCATTGCATGAAGAAGCTGCAAGTATATAATCCTCATCTGAATCAGTGGCCTCCATGACATTAACCTCTTCTATCTTCACACTAGACTTTGCAGGTACAATAATGTACTTAGAAGACCTTTCCTGCACTTTCTCTTTTCCCTTTTTCTTGGGCTTATCATCACGTATCTTATGGCACTACGGCCTAATATGTCTTACTTTCTCACAATAATGACAAGTAAGATCAGACTTCCGTCCACGGGACTTGCTGCGGCCACATGACTTTGACCTGGAATTCTAAGAGTCCTTGCCCTTATGATCATTATCATGCATGCCATGTCTGCCACCTCTAACGGTCAATGCATGTGAAGAGTGGGAAGCATCATTGTTTTTCTTGTTGATTTCTCGAGTCAATAAAGCACTCTCAACATCTTTGATTTTCAGCCCATCAAGCTTGTTTGTGCATATGGCAGTACGGAAGACATTCCATGATTCAAGCAAGGTGCCAAGTAGAAACAGTGGGTGCAATTTGTCTTTGAACTCAATACCCTGTGATAACAGATTCTTCACGATAGCATGAAACTGACTAAAATGAGATGATAGGGATGTCCCCTCGTTCATGTGAAGGTCCATTAACTGCTTCAACCAATACATCTATGACGCAGGACTCTGCTGCACATAAAGCTCCTGAATCTTCTCCCATAAGTCCCATGCACTTTGATTCTCATATTCAACAACATTATGATGGACCTCTTCTAAGAGTGACAAGATAATGGTAGACTTGCATAGCTCATCAACTTCCATCCAAACATCATCATCCATACCCTAGGGATTAACACCCTTGAAACGCATGGGTTTAATCTGCAACTTTCGTACCAAAACATGCCATATCTAGGACTTCCAATACCAATAGTTGGACCATCCAACTTGGAAATGTTAAAGAGAGCTGTGTCTTTCAAATGACCAATCATACTATCCCAAATCAAAGCAAAAGTGTAAAATTGCAGGTTGCCGTAACTAGTAGAAAATACATTAAAACCATTGCTAAAACTAGCTGAAAGAGTGGATATCACCAAGAGAACCACCTGTCCATCAAATATGACCAAGATAACATCAAACAGTAAGCATTATCCTCATAGAAGTGCTCGAAATTTGCAGATTTATACTTGTTGGAATAAATGATAGTAGCATGTAAAGCTATCCCAAAGTGAAGCAACCACTAATACATATGTCACTGCAACTGCCAGGTAGCAAGATACATCTAACAGTGAGTGTCAAGGGACAAGAAGGTACCAAGAATTGTCAAACCAATAACCTATCAGGCAAGAGACATCTCATAGGACTAGAAGTCATGCATGTAATGGGTCTCAGCGTAAGAGAAGAGACCAAGCACAAGCACAATTGATAGAGCAAGAAGCTCAATGCATAACCATCCAAGATGCATACAAAACTAACAAACATGTGACAGAGATAGGTGCCTATCCCAATAGGTGTGTCAAATCAGCCCACTACAGACTAACTGCAGACATAAAGCTCTCAAGTGAGCAAATGCATGTAACTTTCCCACAAGCTCAAGCTCAAGTGTAAGTAAAACTCTGTGTACATCCGAATATGCCAAGAGGCTCCCTGTTAACCCCAATACGAAGAAAGCAAAAGAAAGTGGAAAAGACGCAGGGCAAAGGCGGAAAAAAGGTAGCCCGACTGAAGAAAGAAAAGGAGAAACGGCCAAAAGCGCAAGGACAATCTTAAAAGTCTAAGGCAAACACAAAAAGGAAAAGGCGCATTTTGGCGCACCCTAAAATCTTGTAAAAGAGCGTCGGGCTCTCACCCGTGCAACTTGTAAATGTAGAAGGGCGGTGAAAAGGAAGCTAGGAAGATAAAAGGACAAGGGAAAACAGGGCCTAGGCTATGACCGGCCATGTAAAAAAGGGAAAAGGGGATGACCGCCCAAAAGGGAAGTAGGGTTTTGTATATAAAGTTGAAAAGTGAATGAGAAGCTCATTCTTTGGTGTGTGGCAAAACTAGTCTTCTTCTTTCTCTCTTCTTCTCCCCTTCTTGCTTGTGTGTGCTCTTGACAGAGGGAGTGTGAGAGTGTGAGGGAGAGTGTGTGTGAGAGTGAGGGATCAAGAGGGTGAAGCTCTTCACCATCTCCTTTTCTCTACTTCTCTTCTATTCTCTTCTCTCCTCTTGCGCGCGCGGCTATGGAGGATGGAGGTTGGAGATGGAGGAGGCTTGAGGATGCTTGAGCTAGCATCTAGAATCGTGGAGCTACCGAAGTGCAAGAGAGAGGAGGGTACTCGATCAAGCATCAAGGTAAGTTCACTGCATTTGTAGGATCGACGGCTCGTCGGCTAGGTGAGAGATAGCCATTAGAGCTCGCTTGGAACGCTTGAAACAATAAGCGGTTCGTGGGTCTTGGCGGTTGAGTGAAAGCTCCTACATTTTGGTTCCATTGCCAGGACCGACGGATTCAAGCTTGAGCACTTGCGCGCCTCATATCGAGCATCGAAGTAGGGTATTCATCCCCGAAACGGAGCTTGAGATAGGTAGGAAGTTGGGTGTTTTTGATCTTCAGAACAGGTAAGTATTTTGGAATATTCTGGTTATTGATGATTGGAAAACATGGAGAAACTAGTTTAGTGTTTTGCTTTCGATTCAGGTTGTGTTTAGGATAGATTAGTAGTAGGAAATCACACACGAAGAGGCAGAGGGCTGCTGCTGTGAAATAGGGGGAAAACCACAGGAAACAAAAGGAAAAATGGAGTAAATGCAAAGGTAACTGCATAGGAAACGCTGGGGAAGGAATCTGTAGTGTTCAGGGAAGAACTAGCAGGGTATAAACTCTGGGAGGGCAAGAGAACCCCATTTCCAACCAACAGAGAGTGAGAGAGAGAGCGAGCTTGGCAACCGTCTGATCGACCAGGGCATGGAGAACATCGCATTCGGCAACTCCCAGGTAACCATCTCCTCCTCACCACTTCAACTCCGTCGCTGGTTAATCGCATGGTCAATAGGATAAAACATCTGGAGAAAGTCCAGCAAATCCGTGTGCGCAAGCTCATTGGACCGGTGGACTCGGACGTCCGACCCAGTGTCCGATTCCCAGAATCGGACACTCGGACAATCGTCCAATCGGAACAACCTGTCCGACTACTAGGATCGGACCAACTAGTCCGATCGAACGTGCCACGTGGCACTCGGACCAACCTGTCCGACTCGGACGCTCGGACCACTCGGAGGCTTTGACTCAGACCCACCCTGTCCGATCGAACGAATTAATACACGTCACCAATCAGACCACCTGCCCGGTCCGATTCCCAGGATCGGACCCATCCATAATCAGGCCACTAGGATCGGACACTCGGACCAGTCTGAATGATTCTAGGAATCGGACTACTCGGTCCGATCGGACCAGTCGGACAAGTCGGACCGCCCAAAATCGGACCAGCCCAAAATCGAACCCCTTGGCCGATTCTTCGAACACTTGCCCGTCCGATTTTTAAGAATCGGACACGCGGACCTGATACACCTGGTCCGATTCACACAATCGGACCACTGGTAAATCGGACGTCCGATTCCCAGAGTCGAACCAAAACAAAACCTGACCCATCCAGGGACACACTAGGGCACTCCCCCAGCGACCCACCCCTGCGTGAACAACAGGAAGCAGCATAGGACCCTAGAACCCTTAGAACGGCCAGAACTAGAGTAGCAAAGCCTGTCAGGCCCAAAACGAGCAAGAGTGAGTGAGACACCGGGGAATTGCTCACAGCACTCAGGTTGAATTTTCGCACTTGAAGTACACTAAGGAAAGCCGAAAGCCTGATTGAGCACAAGTGCACGAGGAACAACACACTCACGAGTGACCATAAGTTGAGCATTGCATTCAAAAATTAAAGGAACTCACTCAGATAAATCGCCCAAACAAACCCACCAATAGGAGAAGACCCAAGATGTATGCAAACGCGCGGAGCGCAGGGTAGGATCAAGCAAGGAGCGTCAACGACAAGGATCTGACTTACGACTAGGCGCAAGAATTCAACCATGATAGAGGGAGGCTCAGACCATCGGTTTACAGGGCAGCTAGATGTCAGCGCATTCCTAAACGCCATACAACAGATGGTGAGCAGTTACGATGCACATGCCAGGTACGAGCACCGTGGCAGGACGACAGATGCAATCATTGCGGACCTAGAGGAGGAGAGAAGGCTAGCCCGCAAGGCATTGCAGGGCATAGCCGAGTACAATAGGGACCAACAAGCTAGGAGCCTAAGGCAAAGCATGGAGCTGCATGAGGTGCAGCGAGTGCTGAACTTGGCTGGCCAGAACCGGACAGACCAAGAAAGAGCACTAGAGGAAGACCTGACGCTGGGCGAGCTCCTCATGAAACGGCTGCTCGATAACACCACGGTAGAACAGAATGCCACTGCGCTAGCAACCTCGCTACTTGCAGGGCTGGGGGCAAACCAGGGCTCAAAGAGCCAAGCCAAAATACCTATTGTCGCCAAGCAACTCGACAAGTACCAGCCATCGGATGACCCGTACAGCTTTGTCGAGCAGTTTGAGCAAGTCTGCGAAGCCAATGGCCTCAACGACCAGGCCCAACGTTCGCAAGCATTCGGACTTTGCTTAAGCGATAAGGGTAGGACGTGGTATACAAGCCTAGATGCCATAAAACGAGCCAACTTCAATAACCTTAAGGACCTTTTTGTCAAGAGGTTTGCCGAACCCGGATACTCTGACAACCTGCTAGTACGCCTGATGAACGTCAAGCAGAAGGAGAAGGAGGGCATCCGCGACTATGTGACCCACGTGAGAAGCCTCCTTAAAAGAATTCCCTTAGGCGAAAGACCGACTGACAGGGCAGTGTCGACCGTATTCATCAGCGGGATTCGGGATGAGGAATTATACAAGGCACTAGCAGGCAACTCAAGCTTGCAACGAGACGTGGTGGCTAGGGTTTTTGAGGAAGCCATTAGGGTTGATGACCAGCTGAAAGAGCGGAGCTCCAGGAGCTCAAACCTAGAAGAAACAAACCCACGGAGTTTAGAGCGAACGCCAACCTCTAGCGAGTGATCAAACCCATCATCCCAAGATAAGGGAAAGGCCACCGAGACGGACCACGGCTTGGCCGAGGTCAAGACGGAATTGGCGAAAATACAAGACATGTTGAGGCAACCGACGTGTCCGCACGTCCAGTGCGTGTATTGTGGAGGAAACCACCTGCCAACAGAGTGTCAGGACCCTAGGTCAAGACCCTGCGCTAACTGCGGTAGGTTCGTCCACGATGCCGCACACTGTAGACTACCACGAAGACTACCATACACACAACCCTACGGCCAGCTTTACCCGGCTAACAGGCCATAACCATTCTTCGGAAGGGGAGCCCCGCTAGCCCTACTGGCGCCTAACGATATGAAACCAGCGGTCCCTAGGCTGGACATAAATCGTACCCGTATTCCTAGACCTCCTGGTCCCTATGTGACCCACCCACCGAGCGATGCTCCCGTACACTACGTAGAGGAGCCCAGTGATGAAGAAACCTACATATACCCTTACGTCTTGTATGACGACGAGGGCAATGCAATCCTCATGGATTACTGACCCGTGCCGGTAATGGCATCAGGATGAGGACGGGGTAGAGGCCTAGGAGGGCAGCCACAGGATCCAGTCACTTGTTGGACTTGTGGACATCCCGGTCACGTCTCATCACGCTGCCCCGAGAGAGAGCAGCAAAACAGGGACAAAGCTGACCAAAGGTGCGCAGAGTGCGGAATCACCCGCCTTTTCATAGATTGCCCAAAACAGAAGTCGCCTTCTGGTTCAGCTAATTTGCCATCCGTCCCTTTGGGGCTGTTTGGTGTTGAAAACCCCGATGGGGAGGCCACACCTATTCCCTTGCGAGTTATGACCCGAGCACAAACGAAGTAGGCCGGCGCCTCTCTGCCAGGACCTAGCAATCTTGACGCGACCTTAGTAGGAAAGAAGAGCCGTAGGCGGAAAAAGAAGAGATCAGAGGCTAAGGTCGCACTAAAAACCGACAGTGTTACGACCTTACCCCAAGGGAAGAAAGTCTCAGACGCAGAGGCAGAGACTTCAGCCCCTAAAACAGCCCAAAAGGGAAGCGCTAAGGTAAGGGAATACCCACACCCCAAGCGGCAATTGGAAGCCATAGAAAAGGTGAAGGAATGGGTGAGGGAGGCTCAACAGCACCTCAAGGATGTTGAACCCATCACGGAGGACGAGATTGAGGATCTCTCCAAGCATGAGCACGCCACTATCACCACTCCAACCTAAGTCTGTTGACGCTGCTACGCCACAAGCAATGCCATCAAGGCCAAGCCTAGACACAACAGACCCGCAGATCAGTCGCGGCCATTGGCCCGGATAGTCTGGGCTAAGGGAAGGACGAGTGTTTAGCAATCTCCTGACCACACTAGTGACCACCCCTGTAACGGTTGGTCTGGGAGATCTACTTAGGCAGCACTCTGCCCTATGGCAGGACCTCAAGCATTGGGTCGAGAGACCGCAAGAGTGAGCCCCGGCAGATACTCAAGACCAGGATGTGGAAACGCACTTGCCAAGTTTGACGCTACACTCCGGGCCTAAATCCTTGCACGTCAACGCCTTCTGGGAGGGCTCGGAGATGCATGCAGTCCTGCCAGTCCTAGCCCTGGGAGACGCAACGAGGAAGGGGATTGTAGACACAGGAGCTGGGGTTAGTGTGCTTAGCCACGCAGTGTTACAGAAGTGGGGAAACCCGCCTGTCAAAACTGCTCGATTTAACGTCATGCTAGCAAACGGTATGCGAGTGAAGCCATTCGGGGTCTTGAAGAATTGGCCAGTGAAGATTGCAGGAGTCTAGTTCTCTGTCGACTTTATCGTCATGAAGGGAGTGGACAATGATATCTTATTGGGTCGACCTTGGATACGCAATGCTAGATTTATCGAAGACTGGGGTAATAGTCTGATCTTCCTGGGCAACAGAACTGATGCTATGAGAATAGAGATGGACACTTGGAAGACCTCGCCAATCGACCTAGACGCCATCTCTACTCTGCTCAAGGGAAACACCCAGGACAAGGAACCCTATGGGTACTTAACTAAGTATATCCCATGCCCAGAGGATGAGCAGGATTGGATGCACGTTCTCACTACACTCGACCTGCCGTTCTCAGATCATGAGGCATACGAGCAGGTTGTCAAAACAATTGGCAAGCCAAAAGAAACACTTCCCACACCTGTCTACATGATGGCAGCAAGCCTCCATGAAGGGCCTAAGCCTGTCATTTTCCAAGTGCCTACCAACAGGAGGGAACTCCAGGGAATACTGGGGCACTTAACGGATCGACTGGCACGCAACGCAGCCGCCAATCTCAAGCCTCTCCAGGACCTCTTGGAAGAACCCGAGTGGAAGTGGACTAGGGTACATGAACTAAACCTCAGGTATAACTGGGCGTTGGTTCCCGACCAACAAGACGAGGCAGAGCAGGCCTTGGGGGACGATGAGTAGTCTGGTGATGAAGATTCCTATGACGAATACGAAGATTGCCAATCCTTCGATGAAGGAAGTGAGGGTGAGGTGGATACCGTAGAATACGACACTGAAGGGCGAGAAATTGAGCAAATTCGAGCAGATGCTAAGCCGCAGATGAGACCGGCCCTTAGAGTGGACCAAGGAGTCACGTGCACGAAATGCGATCGTGCTTGGTTGGAACGGATGGGAGCTGTGGATTTTGAGCAAGCCGGCCTGGCCCAACCAGCGACGATAGCACTGCTTAGAACCGAATCGCCATCTGAACTGCAGCCGCCAGGGGAGACCACCTCCTCTAGTGAAAACGGGAAATTTAACTCTGAGTCTGAAGTTACTTCAGATGGTGACCCAGAAATCCCTAGGCCACCCATGACCAAACGCACCAAGGGAGACTTACGTGTCCACCTGAGGTGCAGACGGTTATGGCAGGATAAGGCTAAGCGTCCCAACGATGCGCGATCAGAGGAACAAAGGAAGCCGCAAGACATTCCTAAGCGCTTTTCGAAATTCAAAGAGGGGACAGGGTAGTGGTTCTGCTAAGTGCCAAGCGCCAAGGGCAAACCAGCGAACCAATCGAAGGGCCGGCCAAGGTCAAGGAGGTAAACCTAGCCCTGGAAGGGGAAGTACCCCGACTAGTGTTCATTGCCGAGGACTTGACCACGGAAGAAGAGTCCAGTCTTGTCACTCTTTTGCGGAAGTACCGGGACGTATTTGCTTGGTCTTTAGACGAGCTACGAGGGGTAGATCTGAGTGTTGTGACTCACAACATACCCATGACAACGGATGCAACACCGGTCAAGCAGCGACCATACCCCATGAATCCAAAGCACGCTCATGCTGTCAAGGAGGAAATCGACAAGCTGATGAGAGCCAAATTCATTTATGAAATTGAGCACACAGACTGGGTGTCACCCATAGTCATTGTGATGAAGAAAAATGGCAAGATTCGAGTGTGCGTCAATTACAAGAAAGTAAACGCCGCTACAAAGAGAGACAACTACCCCTTACCATACACCGAGCACATGCTTGAGAGAGTGGCAAGTAAGGAAGCTACAAGACCGCCTTCGCCACTGAGTGGGGCGTCTTTGCATACGTAGTCATGCCCTTCGGGCTAACCAATGCCCCTGCCACCTTTCAACGCCTCATGTGTACCATATTCAAGGACATGCTTCGTAAGGAGTTAGAGGTCTTTGTCGATGACCTGTGTGTCCATTCGGCCTGGACCGAACATCTCGACAAACTCCGTGCGGTCTTTGAACGGTGTCGCTTATACCGTCTCTCCCTCAACCCCCTGAAATGTCAGTTTTGGGTGAAGCATGGATGCATCTTAGGACACGTGGTGTCCAAGAATGGCATTGCCATGGACTTCTCGAAGGTCAAGGTCATTGTGGACCTTCTACCCCTAGGTAATTACAAGGGAGTTCAATGCTTCTTAGGTCACACAAGATACTATCGGCGGTTTGTACTGAACTACTCACTGATCGCTAGGCCATTGTACAAACTGCTAATTGTCTTCGAGTGGACCGAAGCATGCCAACGGGCCTACGAAGAATTGAAAAAAGCCCTAACAACGGCACCTATCCTACGAGCCCCAGACTGGACTATGACTTTTCACGTACACATCGACACCTCTAAGTTTGCTGTGGGGGCAGTGTTGTGCCAACCTGGTGAGCATAACCTAGATTACCCAGTGAGTTTTGCTAGCAGGCAACTCATTGAGACAGAGATGAATTATTCGACAACGGAAAGGGAGGGATTAGCCATGGTCTTCGCCGTGAAGAAGTTCCGGCATTACCTACTGGGCACCCCCTTCACTTTCTTTGTAGACCATCAAGCCCTGCTCTATTTAGTGAACAAACCCTGTGCTACAGGACGTATAGCTCGATGGCTTCTCCTGCTCCTAGAGTTCGACTTTTCAGTGGTGGTGCGGAAGGGAAAACAACATTACATGGCTGATCATCTGTCCCATATACCCACAGGAGAGGCCGCTGGATAAGGCATCATGGATGAGTTACCGGACAGTCACTTATTCCATATGTCCAGCGAAGGAGACCTATTCAGGGCCGATCTGACACCATACTGGGCTGACGGCATAGTCCAAGTGCTCGAGCATGGGTTGCCCGAACGACCAATAGAACGGGCACGGCTTAGGTGCTTAATCCTGAAAATCCAGCCCTACCAGCTGATTGCAAGCCAACTCTATGGGCTAGGGTAAGACGGATTGCTACATAGATGCGTATGTGAGCACGAGATGCACGATGTGCTCTCAGAGGCGCACAACGGTATTGCAGGAGGACACTACAGCGTGAAAGGTGTTGCAGTCCTAGCTATGGTGGCCCACACTCTTCCACGATGCCACACAATTTGTCAAGCATTGTGACGAGTGCCAACGGACAAAAGTCCCGGTTTGTAAAGATCAGATGGAGTTAACCCCTGTTATCGCCCGCCAACCCTTCGAAAAATGGGGGATTGACTTCATAGGACCCATCAGCCCCGCAGCACAATATTCACAAGCCAGGTACATCGTGGTGGCCACGGATTACCTCACCAAATGGGCGGAGGCGAGAGCCACGCAGAGAAAAGACGCTAGGACGACTGCCAAGTTCTTATGGGAGCAAGTAATCTCGCGTTTTGGTTGCCCCATTGAACTGGTTAGCGACCACGGAACGCATTTCATCAACGAAGTGATAGCCCATCTCCTATCCACCTTTCTCATCATCCATCGCAAATCCTCACCATACTACCCTCAGGCTAATGGCCAGGCTGAATCAACCAACAAAATTCTCATCAATGTCCTGACCAAAGTAGTCTCAGCCTCACGAAGTGATTGGGATAACAAGTTGATGGCAGCCTTGTGGGCCTACCGAACAGGTTATAAAACGGCCGTCGATCAAACGCCTTTTAGGCTAACCTATGGGACTGAAGCTATCCTCCCATTAGAATTCTTCGTCCCTAGCCTGAGGATAGCACTCCAAGAACGATGGGAAGGGAAGGAAGCATGGACGCAACGCTTGGTTGAGCTAGAGCGCCTATCAAAAGTTCGTCTCCTAGCCACCCACGCACTTATCTGTGAGAAAGCCCGACGCAAAAGCTGGTTTGACAAACATGTCAAGCTACGAGAGTTTGAGCAGGGTGACCTAGTGCTCCTCTACTCGGTTAAATGACATAAGCAAAAGATGAAATTCAGAGGTCTCGGACCCTTTAAGGTCCGTACAATCAGCCGAACTGGTAATGTCGAGCTGGAAACACTGGATGGTGAGGGAATGTGCTTCTTCAATGGCAGTCGAATCAAGAAGTACTATCCGCCCACTCATCCGCTGCATGAGCCACCAATGGTAGAACCACCCGTCAAAATACGAGTAGCCACAATTACGGAAATCTGCAAGAATGAGGAGGAGCCTGTAGAACCCGCCTACCTCCGCATCACGGTCACGGCCAAGCAGACGTGCTCCTTCAACGCCCTGATTGACGAGGGGGTGGATTTTAACATTTTAACGCACGAGCATTGGACCCAGCTTGGCGCACCAATACTTCATCCCACAACAGCCAGATTGAGCCCATACGGGGCTCAATCCTACCCGATCCTCGGCACATGCCGAGTCGCCATTTCTATCGAGACTGAAACTATCCCCATGCTGTTTTATGTCTTACCAAATGCCATGAATGCAAGCACAGAGTCATTGCTCGGGCGAACTTTTAAAAAGCAGACCCGCTGCAATATTGATTATGAGTCGCAACGCATCCACTTAACGATCGGGAACGTGCCTATTGTCACGACTTTCAGCAAGGGCCTCGTGACCCCATCATTGCTCACGGGGCCACCGATAGAAACAGCCGCATCTAGGGCTAAGGAGGGGGGCCATGCATATCTACCACACCCAGATCCCCACGCACCGCGGCCCGCCGCACCCAAAGCAAAACCCCAATAGACTCACTTGCAATGGGTACCTAAGAAGCCTCGAGAACTACCTAGAACTAGACGCGCGTGTCCGCGGAAGATCTACAAACCTAAACCTAGGAAACCAAGACGCCATCATCGTAAGTACCGCGTGATTAAACAAATATGGGTCCCTAAAGTCCTCCTGCACACACAAGGCTACTATGAGGGGAATGCCTCGCTGTGGATCCCTAAAATCCTAACTGTCACAAGCCCTAGTTCTATGTCGACCTCAAGGCCTTGTCCCCTGACACCTCAAGACCACGAATCACAGGGCTCACCCCAGTCATCCGACTCCTCTGCGAGTCAACCCATGGGCGTCACACACACCCAACGACCCAAACAATGGCCATCACCACAAGTGGCATCATCCAACCAACCCAACCCGCAGCTCAGCAGCCTAACTGACTGCAGTAGCATAGCCCCTAAGATCAAACCTGACCCATCCGTCCAACCAACCCCCGGGTGCCTTGGCCCCACAACCTCCAATCCTGGGACGGATTTTTCTTTTCCACGAGGGGGATGGGGCAGTAAACGGAGTTAAAACTAAAAAGTAAACTAAGCATGAAAAGTCTCAAAATTGAAATGCCATACAAAAATAGGTGATACAAGTTTGAAAGGAAAAGTTAGGGTTATAAACGATAAAATCTACTATGTTTGTGGTCGTCCGGCAAATTGGTTGCCAAAAAATACTAAAAAGTTAATTGACTGAATGTGTAGGTGGCGACCATGGCGAGTCAAGACAAAGCTGGCAAACTCCCCTTCTCGGAGGAAAAATAAGTGCGGTACGGCCTCACGGTGGAAACAAGAGCGTTCAATTAGCTGAAGTTACGCCACATATTCAACCTGGAAGACGTGGTCATTGAGGAACCAGTGGTACGATGAATTATAGAGCAATGCCACTTACAAAGGTACCTGGACACAGTGGGCCAGAGGATAAACTACATCCTGTACGCCGAGTTCCTGCGCACCTTCAACAGAAACAAGGGTACTGTCACGGTGCAGGACAGGGAAGCCACCAGACAAGTGCAGGTCGAACTGACCCCTGAACTAATAGAAAGGGCACTAGGGCTTCCAAACAAGGTGGAGAAGAAACCAAAAAGGGACGTCTATGCCATGTTGGGAATGGACAAAGTGAAGGTCCACACCAACGATGGAATCAGCCTGGCAGACACCCCCAATCAAGAGATTCAACTGCAGGCGAAGATGATGCATACCATGTTTTCGAGTCAGCGGTACAACAGCATCATGTCCAGAATTAGTGTACCTCTACTTGAAAGCATCGCTGCTCAATCATTGGACAAGGTGAACCTCAATGGGTTCGTAAGAAAGACAATTGAGGCTTCGACAAAGGCCCTGGCAACAGGAGGAAGGGCCGTAGCAGGAGAATCCCCTTCACCCAATCAACCCGCAAAGCCTCATCCTCCAAGGCCTCCACCATAGGTTTTGGAGGTGCCCTCACCGCGATCATCCACGAAGCGATATGGCAGGGACGAGCAGGAGAAGACAAACAGGGAGATGATGAGAAAAGTGGTGAATCACTGTCGCAGCCCTAGCCTCATGCGGAAGAGCAGTCTGATGAAACAGAAACGGACACCGACGAGGAGGGAGAACCCCAGGCTACACCAAAAAGGAAGGCGGAGCAACAGACTAAAGCCCTACATGGAAAAAGAGAGGAGGAGCGAAGGAGAAAAGAGAAGGAAGAGCTCGAATGGGCCCAAAGGGAGTCGGTAAAGGGAGAGGAGGAAAGAAGAAAGAGGGCTGAGGAGGAGTTGAGAAGGAGGGAAGAAGAAGATTTGGAGCTGGCGACCCGTCGCTCCATCGAGGAACAACGAAGAAAAGACGTGGAAGGAGCAGGGAGTCCATACCAACCTGAAACACCCGGTCCCAGCACTGGTGTGCCGGAAATTGTGCACTTGTCTCCTGCAGAAGGAAAAGGAAAAGACCCAGTCAGGCCAGTCTCCCCTCTCCTCATGCCACCCATGCAAGCCGCCCCCCTCATGGTGACACCCCCTACCACTGCTACCCAGGGGCACACCCCAAAAATCGATGAAAGCAACGTGGTCACTTGGTTGCAGTTTTTGGTGGAAAGGGAGCTGGCAAGGGAAGCGGCCGGGGCCACCCCAGCTTCAGGTGCCAAAAGGGCAGCAACGGCCGAACTGGAGCCAGGGCCGAAAGTGAAAAGAAAAAAATTGGAAGAGATTGCTCCTACTACAACCATGTCCCACCCCCTACCTCCAGCAGGCCACTACGATGACTACGTGAAGGAGCTGCTCGCACAATTGCAAACAACCAGGAAAGGAGAATAGCTGTGGAGGAGCTTGCAACGGAATGCGAATCACAAGCCGCCCTCAGCTGGACAGAGTGAAGCAGATAACAGAATATCAAAAGGAAATCGTTGTGCTTAGGGAGGAGGCCAGTACTAAAGATGCAGAAGAACTAAGAGCCCTGAAGGAGCGTGACGCTACCTGGGAGGGAAGAAGGAAAATCCTAATGGAGCATCTCAACAGGGAGAGGGAAACAACTGCCCACCTGCAGCGCAAGAATGACCAGTTATCTGCAGCCAACCTGGAAGCGCAAAGTCAGCTCGAGAAAATTAGACAGGAGGCTGCAGAGCTGGATCAGTTAAGGGCAGAACAGGTGCACAAGATGCAGGTAAAGCTGGGCCAGCTCAATGCACAAATCGCAGAGGAACACCAAGAGCAGTCCCGCCTGCACCATGATCTCGAAGCCCGGCAACAACAACTCATGGCAATGACCCTCCATCAGGGGGAAAGCCTGGAAGATATGGAGAGAAGGGCAAAAGAATGGTCCAATCATAACGAGCAGAGAGTACGGGACTTGGCACGCCGGCTAGCCAAGGTCGAGGGAGACAGGGTGCTGGCTGAGAATCAGGCAGAAGTAGCCCAGCTCTCCATGATAGCTCAGCAGCGCACTTTTCTCAACACACTGCTCCACGCCACCCAACCAGAAGGAGATGAAGTCAATGATCAGCTGTGTGCAGAGGAAGCTAACCATTGCGCACAGAGCTCTCACAGCGGGCCTGCATGTATCGCTGCAACTAGGAGGCCCACCGCAGAGCCTAGAAGAACAGAGAAAATATTTGGCACAAGTAGGCCTGACGGCACAGGAGATGGACGACCTTGGTTTCACGGAGGAGAAAACACAAGAAGATGAGCAAGCAGAAGGGGTTGAACCGGAGCTCGACCTGGGGCCCCAGGAAGAGGAATATGTCCCACCACCCCCTCAACCACAACAAGCCAAAGTGCAACCCCCTGACACATCTGCCGAGTGAAGAGTGGCCCAAACCAACCGTAGAAAGGAGATGGTGGAGAAGGCAAGAAGAAAGCTGAAGGCCAGACCTGTCCAGAAACAGCCTGCCTCTCTTCCACTGCGCACCCAAGACTCGCCTGCTGAATACCGCGTAGAAATGATTATCTGGGAACAACAGGAGTATAACCGCGACCCCTTCGACCTGCGCTTCGAGTTCCCCACTGCCTTGAATAGGGTGCTGCCCATTCAGCTGGTGGAGGATGTCATTGCCATGGGGGCCCGGCTCAAGACCAAATGGTTAGCAGAGCGTGAGGCCCACCCAACTGCTTGGGAAGCCGAGGACCGCGAGTTTTGGCAAGACAAAGTCCCGTATCTTGAACAGTGGAAGGCTATAATTGCCAACCCACCTGGAGGAGGCGCATTTTTAACGTCAATCTGGAAGCGTGGATGGCATTTTGCAACACCCTTCCTTCAGAGAGGAATGACCCCACCTTTATGCCGTATCCTCGGAGGGTAGGAGTGGACTTCAACCCGTCCATCCATGGCAGGTTCGACTTCCCCATCATTTATAATGCCAATACCACCTCCCATAGGAACGCTCTCCTCTTCACCCTTCCCGACTTGTACAGCTCTATAGATAAATTCCTTAACGAATTCACCTCTTGCCCCGACCCCGCATTCATCACCACCTGTAACTATCTTAGGTTAATTAGGATCCTAGTACACCAGGAACCCGCACCTCAAGAACGCCACCTTCCACCCCTCTGTTTTGACCCCAACGCCATAGACAGCAACACCATGACTCGCCTCATGATGCGTGCTGCTCTTTTGCCATCCTTCTGTGGTGCACTACTGGAAGACATGAACGACAGCAAATTTACCCAGTGCAACCACCCCTTTCTTTCTACCACCACCCTCAAAACCCGCCTCCACATCAAGGGCTACTTGTTAAGTCGTAAATTCCTTAACAAGGCCCCCCGCCCCCCACCCACCCTTACCCACTATTCGGATGACGAGGAGTAAAACTCCTGTTATGCCTTGTACCGCTGCCTCCATGTACACGCCTCATCATGGCAAAAAAAAAAAAAGAAAGAAAGAAAAGAAGAAAGACAGCAAGGTTTCGACGACAATGGGAAGCCCGTAATGACGTCTCCAGCAATCTTCAAAAGTGTACTCCATCTCTTCATTAACACATTTTTTCACCAACTTAGCTCCTTGCTCCACAAGGCACCACACCGACAACTCTTCTAACTAAGTAATATCTAAGTATGCACAAGCACCACACTCACATAGTGCCTACACTGAACTATATTCACAGTTTGGGTCCTTAAGTGCATGACAATACTCTTAGCTTGCTTAGAGTTCCGACCTGTCTCCCAAACTAATCAAATATATCTTGTGCATAATACAGAAGACTAGCACTACCCTTAGGGAGAGACCACCTGAGAGGTTTTCAATTGCAGGTGTTGAAGACCACAACGGAAGTGTCATTCGTTCTTCATCAACGTCCAACCCTAATTGCCCCCCTCAACATTCGACAAGCCCGAAAAGAATTGTCCTCGGCAGCATCCCCAACAAACCCCCACGTGTGCCGATCACCAGTGCACGCCCAAAGCGTCCCTGTCACCCACGTCTTCGGTGCATGCTACCACTTGCTACCTACGATGATGAGTGCCATGGGACTGGCACTCGTCTAGGAGGGGGGTAATGTTAACCCCAACATGAAGAAAGCAAAAGAAAGTGGAAAAGACGCAGGGCAAAGGCAGAAAAAAGGTAGCCCGATTGAAGAAAGAAAAGGAGAAAAGGCCAAAAGCACAAGGACAACCTTAAAAGTCCAAGGCAAACACAAAAAGGGAAAGACGCATTTTTGAATAAAAAGGCGCACCCTAAAATCTTGTAAAAGAGTGCCGGGCTCTCACCCATGCAACTTGTAAATGTAGAAGGGCGGTGAAAAGGAAGCTAGGAAGATAAAAGGACAAGGGAAAACAGGGCCTAGGCTATGACCGGCCATGTAAAAAAGGGAAAAGGGGATGACCACCCAAAATGGAAGTAGGGTTTTGTATATAAAGTTGAAAAGTGAATGAGAAGCTCATTCTTTGGTGTGTGGCAAAACTAGTCTTCTTCTTCCTCTCTTCTTTTCCCCTTCTTGCATGTGTGTGCTCTTGAGAGAGGGAGTGTGAGAGTGTGAGGGAGTGAGTGTGTGTGAGAATGAGGGATCAAGAGGGTGAAGCTCTTCACCATCTCCTTTTCTCTACTTCTCTTCTCTTCTCTTCTCTCCTCTTGCACGCGCGGCTATGGAGGATGGAGGTTGGAGATGGAGAAGGCTTGAGGATGCTTGAGCTAGCATCTAGAATCATGGAGCTACCGGAGTGCAAGAGAGAGGAGGGTACTCGATCGAGCATCAAGGTAAGTTCACTACATTTGTAAGATCGACGGCACGTCGGCTAGGTGAGAGATAGCCATTAGAGCTTGCTTGGAACGCTTGAAACAATAAGTGGTCCGTGGGTCTTGGCGGTTGAGTGAAAGCTCCCACACTCCCGCTAGAAGTAAAGTCAAATGCAAATAGAGCAAGCAACGCTCAAATACATTGAGTACATAGCATCAGACATTCCAAATCCCAGTAAGGTACATCCGGAGCATAAATCCCAAGCTATCTCAGACCTGTAAAGCATAAGCCTGAAAGCAGTCAAATAGCATGTAACTAACAACCAAATGTAATGCCCAGTAGGTCCAAAATGCTCAAATACATCCAAAAACGAAGCTCCAAGTGACTGTCAAACATGGGCCAACCAAGGGGCATCCATATCTGACCAAAGCATAAATGCAAGAAGCCTAATTGTCAAGCAGTGACAATAGGAATAAACCGGTCCAAAGCATACCGAGACTGAAGCCAAATGCTAGTGAATGATGACCAAGTCGGAGCCTAATCCAAGCTCAAAAGCATTCCGGAACCAAAAAGAAGCATTTGACAATCTCCAAATACATCGGTATGATCATTCAAATCTCCAGTAAGCACCCGGTATCCAAGAACCAATGCATAGACCAAGTAAATGAGCTTCAGCCCACTGTATTACAGTAGCATATTCACTGTCAAATGAAGCTCTCGATGCCCAAATCTGCTCCAAATCAATCCCAAAGCATAGACATAGCATCCCGTATTCGGGTATCACCGGGCATCAATAAGCATCAAACGGGCAATGCCAAGAAGCATCAAACATTAAATGTCAAGTGCTGCCCTGTTTGTGACAGTCCTAGGACTGTGTATACAACAATGGCTGAAGGTGGAAGCACTCGTATCGATCACTGGGAGCCAAGATCCAATGCTGGGGAGTTCGAAGATGATCAGAAAGTTTGCAAACAGTGTCGGGAAGCCAGGGAAGGAGTTGGAAATGCCAAGAGTAGATCAGCCCAACCCCCCTAAAAATGTGCCATATTTTGCGATGGTTGCTCCTGGGGGTTGGGGGGTCTTCAGTAGTGCTACTTGCAATGATGAGGGGGCTTCGATGCAGCCCCTGCAAGGTGCTAAATGAAGGCCAGAAGATCGGGGAGGATGTAGGAGATCAAAACATACCTGCAAATGAAGGTGCCATGGCTGCCATTGAAGCTCGAGTTGAAGCTCTTTAAATCCGAGCTGAAGAGAATGCTGGGCAAGCTCCAATGCCTTTGCTCTGATACCAGTTGAAAGGGAAGTAGAAACCATGAGGAAGAAGCTTGGCGGTGAGAGCTATGGTGGATGGAGAGCAAGAGCAAGAGAGAGCAAGACTCAAAAGTGGGAACTCCAACAACCACAATGTGTGGCCATGCCTTCCTTTATTCAAACTATCACTAAAAGAATAAAGAATAAGTGACTGTGATGGGCGCCCGCCACATGCAATGTATAGTGGTAGGTACTGTCAGTGTAGTAATACACGAGCGGCTAGGCGGAGGCGCCTTTACCCCCAATACAGTCCTCATCCTGGTTAAGCATGCATATGATGATCCATTTCGTGGCTAATTTCTCGATCAGAGAGAAGAGGTCTATAAGCTCCAATCCCCCTTTGCCTTTGGAGAGGGTGCACATGTTCCAATCAACTTTAGGACATTTATATTTATAAGGGTCTCCCTCCCCAAAGAAAGTTCCTAAATAAGGATTCGAGTTGTTTGAGGATCTTTTGGGGGGCCGCCAGCATGCCAGCTAGACACAAGTAGGAATCAGGATGTGCTTGAGAATAACGCTGTGTGATGCATTTCCTTGTGGGAAACCTTTCCATCTTTCTAACTTGGAATGGATTTTGTTCATTACCCATTGCCATCTTTGTTTTAGTGTCTCTCCAAAGCCCATAGGGATGCCTAATAACTGAAAAACCTCTCCTTTCGGGATTATTTGGCAACCAGCATCCAAGATCCATTGAGGAGGGGCTTGGATAAGAGTTCTAACTCCTGTTTTGGTATGGTTGATTTTGGAGCCTGAGGCTAAACAGAATATGTCCAGGCAGTTCCAAAGGTGAGGATGGACTTTTGCATTGTTATTGAGTGTGACATTAGTTTCATTTGCAAAAATGTTAAGCATCATTTCTTTTTTATTGGATAGTTTGATGCTCTTGATTTTACCTTGAAATCTAAAGTGCTCTAAAAGCCAGCCTAATCCATTTGTAGCTATGGCAAAGAGGAGAGGTACTAGAGGGTATCCTTGCCGGATGGACCTGTGCAAATGGAATGACTCCATTAGTATGCCATTGACTAATATGGGTGTGATAGCATTCCCAAGCAGAATAGAGACAAAATTGACACACTTCCTGCCTAAGCCCATGTCTATTAAGGATTGTAGTATATAATCCCACTCCAGTCTATCATAGGCCTTATCAAAATCTATCTTGAGAAACACGAAGTCCTGATGTTGTTTCTCTACATATTCCATTCCCTCCCACAAATTGATGATAGCATCCAATATGTAGTGGCCCTTAATAAATCCTTTTTTCTCCTTCCATATCCAAGCTTGTAGGTGGTGTACCAATCTCCTTGCCAAGGCCTTAGTGAAGACCTTGTACACGGAGTTGAGATAAGTTATGGGCCGCCATTTGCTCATTATGAATTAGTTTAACCACCCCTTGGTTAATTGTGATAGGGAGAGCCCCATAATGGACTATTTCAGCCCATATCTCAATAAGGGGCATGACCAAAAGGTTTTTGAAATCATGAAATAATTCATTGGGAAGCCCATCAAGACCCGAGGATTTCCCCTTAGCTAAAGAATCAATCGAGTCTGCTATCTCAACCATTGAAAGGCCCATATCCAAAATTGGAGTTAATTCGGATGGGCTAACTCTTTTTTTGTATCGAGAAATCATGGCTTTGGCGATTGTCTGCTCTAATGTAGGTTTGTTTGTTTTCCCAAAAAGGTCAAAAAAATGGTTAAAGGTGACCATTAGGTTTTCTACTTGGTTTGAGCCGAAGGTGCCATTAGGTTTTTCAAGTAGGGGAAGCCTCTCTTTGGCCTGCTTGGCCTTTAGGATATTGAAATTTACCTTAGCCAGTCTATCTGTGTGGTCTAACCACCAATCTCTAAAAAAAAAGTGTAAACTTTTAGCTTCTAGGGCCTCTTCCTATCTAATGGCCATCCTTCTAGAGAGAAGCAGATCTTGAAGGTGAGGTTCCCCTTTATTTATTCTATCTTCTATGAAAGAGATTTCCTAATACAATTTTGCTCGCCGCTCTTGCCTTACCCTTGTTTGTGTTTGTTTTGCCTACTAAAAAGTTTTTGGCTTCCTTTGACGGTGGCAACTGCCCAGGCTTGGGCTGCCTTACCCTTGTTTGTGTTTGTTTCACCCTACTAAAAAGTTTTTGGCTTTCTTTGATGGCAACTGCCCAGGCTTGGGCTGCCTATTGTTGGGAAATGATTGGACCATATGGTTTCGATACCCTTACAAACATGATGGTATTTAAATATGTCTGGATCCACTTGGGACCAGCCCACTCTACATGAGGCAGATGACGCTAGTGAGAAGAAAGAGATCACTGGTTTATGATCTGACATTGCTATAGTGTGTGATGTGGTTTGGGCATAGTCAGCAAAGGATGTGAGGACAACTATAGATACATAACACCTATCTAGATGAGCTTTCCTCAAATATGGTGGGCTTTGGTTGTTAGACCAAGTAAAACCTATTTGGCCAATATCTACCAAACCGTGAAACCCCACTAGTCCATTCCATTCTAGCAACTTAGCACCCCCTATGATGTTGCCTTTACTTTCAAAGCAATCTTGAATATGTTCCACCATGTTGAAATCGCGTGGAGGTATCATGGGGAAGGGGATGGATTTTAGGGATTTCCAAGTGGTGATCTTATCTCTGCGAGAAGAGGGGGCGTAGATTGATGTGACTGCCTAGTCTTCATGTCCTTTGAAGACTACTAGTACCCAAGCATGGGCAGTGTCCTTGAGTACTACTTTAATGAGATGGGATAATTTTCCTGAAATCCCTATGGATGTGCCACCACCTCCACCTAGATGGTTTGTAAAAATCCATTGAAATTGGCATGAAAGAATCTCTAGATTTTTAGCAAGATGGGGACCGGCCACCTTCACTTCCTATAGGCAGACTACATCTGGTTTGATATTGTCCTGAAAGAGCCAAGTCTTGATGTCTAAGTCATTGATTTATTTCTCAAATTCATCTATCTACGTCTGCGTCTCTTGAAAAATTTGCGATTCTTCGACAAAGTCGCTCGATTCTACCTCAATGATTTTCCCTGGCCCATTAGTGTGATGGACTATATCACCACAATTTTCAAGAAAGACTATGTATCTGTAAAAAGAGTTAAACTTAGTATTATTATTCTTTTTTCTTGTTTGAGACTTTTGATTCTTATTAACATGTTTTCTGTTCTACACTCTCTAGAATCCTTCCTTATCTCCGTGTGTTGGGGGGGGGGGGACTCCTTCACCTCCTCCTTCTTCTATTCTTTGCCTCATTCAGGGCAATCCCTAATAAAGTGTCCATGTTTCATGCATTTGAAGCAAGAATTAGGGAGGTTTTTATATAAGACTGGTTGCGTACGAATGGGCTGCCCTTTCGAGTTCCTAATTATTATCTTGTCCTCAAGCTTCTTACTAATATCCACTTCCACTAAAATCTGGGGATGCCACCTCGGATTGATATTAGAGGACTGTCTCTGCCCTAATACTTTACCTAACGGGGCTATTATCGAGCCTAACAGGGAGTGGAAGGGGTCAGATAACTTTGGGAGCTCAATCCAGACAAGCACTTTTGTAGGCTTAGGGTCATTAGGGTCGAAATCTATAGACCATTTGAATAAAGTTAGCGGAGCATTACGCAGCATCCATTGACCATGAGACAACATAGAGACTGCCATGTCTCTAGTCTTGAACATAAAAATGAAATAGTTCTTGGGTAGATATTTGGTAGATACAACCTTGTATCCCAGGTTGCCCCAATGCTCTCTAATCCATGATCTCAGGACCTCAATTGGAGGTCTTGGGCCATGGCAGAGGCCAATAAGGGCACGGTAGTAATACGGGAAAAATACATGATCTATTACTTCATCTTTCAGGGTAACAGAGCACATACCTTCCTCTTCTTGGTTTGGGGAGGAGTTCTTATGTATAATCTGCGACTTGGGCATTTCCTCTTTGAACCTCATTTTGGAGTGTACCACTTCAGGGTAGGAATGTACTGTTTCGGTAGTGGAGCGTGCACTATGTGTTCCCGTCTATGGAGAATAGCTTCCTTGCAAGCTAGAGAAATGGGGTATTCCATGGCTGGCCAATGTCGAAGTACCTGCAAGATGTGAGTCAAAGGTGAGACGCTGGGGCAGTCCAGAACTAGCATGTTGAGAGATGTTAAATAGCGGGTTAACATGCGCATATGAAGAAGAGAAATGGGGTGAGGCATGCAATATTTGTTGCAGAGGGGACGGTCCCTGTGATGATATTCATCCTGGCTTGAGTGTGGAATGGATTCTAGTCGGCAGCAGATCTTCGTTCATGGAAAGTTGAGGGGAAGGACAATGATTTATCGGAGCAGGGCTCGTCACCAGAGGAGCAATAAGAGAAGGGGGAATCCCTGCGGGAGGAGATAGCACCTCGACCACACCCCTAGAGGTGTTGGTCAAGGCATCCAATGGCTCCTATAGGAAGGGCTGCATGCCTCCACTTGGTGGAAACCTCTCATTCTTATTTTCACTTCGCACTTTTTTGTTCTCGTTTTTCATTTCTTGTTTTTGTTTTTTAATTTCACTTCGCACTTTTTAGTTTTTGCCTTCATCTCATTTAGCATACCTCTCTGCGCTTTTGTGGGCTAATAGTCCATGGTTTCAACACTACTCGTCCTATAGAAAGGGTCAATGATAGTATCCTCTAGCCCGTTCTTGGTCATCCTGCTTCTTTCCAGACTCTATGATACATGTTCTATGGCGGCCTTCTCCATGTGGTGTGCTCCATAGATGGCGACCTTCTTCATGGACAAGCACTTGTCAAATATGTATTGCTCCTTGGTTTATTGAAAAACTTCTTTCTTGCTTACATAATATCCTTTAGGATCTCACTTAGACTTATGTAGTATACATAGTATTTGTAAGGGTTAATAGTTAATTATTAGTTGTAGTATTAGTAGTTAGACTTATTAATAGTATTAGTAGTTGTAGTATTATTAGTTAATTACTTAGACTTATGTAGTATTAGGAGTATTTACAGTAGTTAATAGTTAATTAATAGTGAAACGAAAGAAAAAGAAAACGATCTTTTAAACGTATGGAAAAACCGAAAGTGTAACAATCTTTCAAACGTACTGGAAAAAATAAAACTATATTTCTTTTGAATAAATGGCATATTTTGAATGGATGGGAGAATGACACCTTTTCCCATAATTATTTAAATACGAAGAGACCTATGCCAACTCTTCAACATGTCATATAGCATGTTTTTTATTTTATTTATTTTTAAAGTATTATGAATATTTATTTATTTTAATTTATATTTATTTGAATTACTATTAAGGAAAAGAATTGAAAATCATCATTCTCACATGTAAAAGAGATAAACTAGCTTTTTATTTTTTTAAAATATGTAATTACAAAGTATAGCATGTTGTTTTCATGAACAAGTGTAGTCTAGTTGGATGATAAAAATGTATTGTTCTCATCAACATTAATGGACGCTATGCAAAAACAAAGTCATAGGGCATCCTTCAGGAGTTCTAGGAAAAGGAAAACTATGGCTTATAGAAAAACATCATTAAAACCCTTTGTTGCAACTTGGTATGACATAGAAAAATTTGAATCATCTTGGACAATAGAATGTGAAAGCATCGTTGGAACACTAACAATGTATGTATCCAGTGGTATAGTCACAATGCAACATCATGTTGTCATTGTTGAGAAACATGTGGATCTAGAGCATGGCTATGGTGGATGGAACGCAAAAACAATGTTCATGATGACATAGATTGGAGAGACCAACTGTTACTCGAGTGAATTAGGTTTCAAGATGGAAGCTTGGACTTATAAACACAATCTTGAGTATGACACAGACTATGACTGAAAGGAAAAAGTACAATAGTATTCCATCATTGAATGATAAGAAGGTACATCACTTTATAGGCTCATGATGGTTCCCATTTTCTCCACTGTGCTTATGGGATTCAGGCATCCTATATTTCAGGCATCTTGTATTTTAGGCATCCTTTCTAACAAACTGCTTGTGTCTTGCCCTATTGCTCCATACAAAGAGGCAGTCACATGGGTGTGATTGCATATCTCTCAACAATCATCTCACAAAAGAATGATGTATCTACAGAACAAATACAAGTAACAATAGCTTTGTCAAGCACTATTCTCATCCTTGCATACCAACAACACAAAGTCAATGTGATGATAACAAAATGCCAACCATGTATTGTGAACAAAGACAGAAATAAATACGTGGTCTCACTGTTACCAGACTACACAAAACAAATTCTCAATGGAAAGTTGTTACAGCTTCAACTCTTGAGCATCATTGATACATCCATCTTGGATTCCAAAATAACAACAGTGATTGTGAATGGAACCTTGGACTGTCGAACAATTCTTGACAATGATTGCAAACGGAACCTTGAACCATCGATCAATTCTCGACAACCCTCTAGTCTTTTGGAATGATGTATCACTTTTACTACCATCTACTAGAATTGACTTGACTAAATTTGATATTGTGGATGTGTTCGCTTTTAACATGCTACATAATCCACTAATCCAAAAGTACATGGCTATAGTAGAACATCCACATCTAAGGACATGGCTTTGCATCCGCAGCAGAGCAGGAAATCCATCCAAAAGATTGTAGAGCTCCATTGTGAAAGCTCTCCATTCGACCCAATGCTCCAAGCAAAACATGAGAATAAAAGAGATTGCAGTTTGCTCGACAATATAGTCAAGCCAAGCCGATGACAAGCATTCCAAAGAGCCGATCAACACGAGTTTGCATGCATCATACTATGGAATAATAATTATCTCATACAAAGAACATCAAAATTTAGGATTGATGACTTGCCTACAAGAAGCTTGCCCTACCTAGATATCACCTTGGAAAATGTAGTGTTTTCGTTCCTATTTCCACTTGGCCATGGTGCCTACGATGGCAATATCTATCTTAATGAATACATGAAAATGCGAGCATCAACCTCGTTCTCTATATACCCTTTACATAAGCCTTACATATTGATTCCATACTAGCTAAAACACGCTATCTTGATCACAAATAGCATAAGCACAACTTGCCTACAGAGGGACATCGACAACTATAGGTGCACAAAGAAGAACAATTCCAATGAGGAGGTCATCATGCACATCCTCAACTACAGTGTTTCGCTTCAATAACGAGATCCCCATCTTGGCACTTGCGTAACTTAAATGACCTTATCACAATGGTCAATGTATGGGACATGCCTCATTTCTTCCTTACGTTCATTGCAAAAGATGAGGTCACCAGTACAACTTGGGCCAATATCAAAAAGTTGGAATGCATTGCAAAGGAGTTCAATCTTGAATTCTCATGGAAAGACTACCTTGTCAAGTGTGCCATCTTCTTCCACACCATGTTCAACCTTTTCTTCAACCAATTGTGGGAGCTTTTGCTCAATCGCCAAGACCCACGGACCGCTTATTGTTTCAAGCATTCCAAGCGAGCTCTAATGGCTATCTCTCACCTAGCCGACGCGCCGTCGATCCTATGAGTGTAGTGAGCTTACCTTAGTGCCGATATGAGTTGCCTCCTCTCTTTCACACACCGGTAGCTCCATGATACTAGATGCTAGCTCAAGCATCCTCAAGCCTCCTCCACCTCCAAGCTCCATTCTCCATAGCCGTGGACGCAAGTAGAGAGAAGGAAAGAGAAGAAGAGAAGTGGAGATGGTGAAGAGCTTCATCCTCTTGATCCATCACTCTCACACACACACACTCTCTCACGCTCTCACACTCCCTTTCTCAAGAGCACACACAAGCAAGAAGGTGAGAAGGAGAGAAGAAGAAGAAGAAGACTCCTTTTGCCACACACCAAAGAATGATCTCTTATTCACTTTTTGAACTTTATATATATAAACCCTAAAACCCGATGGGCACCCATCCCTTTTTTACATGACCGGCCATTGTGGCAAGGTCCTTTTTCCGTTTACCTCTTCTAGCCTTGTGCCTCTAGCCTACACCCATCTAACATTTTACAATTGGCACAGGAGGGAGCCTGGCGCTCTTTTATAAGAATTTTTCGAATTTTTTGAGGCGCCTTTTCTTTTAAGGTTGCGCTTTTTTGCCCCGGTTAATCTTTAGAGGCTGCCTACGTGTCTTTGCTCTTTTCCCATCTTCCTTTTGCTTTTTCCTTCATTTTTTCGCCATCTCGACTTGGGGTTAACATTACCCCCTCCTAGACGGGTGCCAGTCCCATGGCACTTTGGCGTGGGTGTAAGGGTGAGGCCCACATGTAGACTCAAGTGCTGGTAGAAGCTCAAGAATGATGTTTGTCGGAGCAACTCGTTGGATTGCATGGGTGGATGAGGGCCTTTGAAGTTGGTGATTGGGCTTTTTTGGTGTACTTGAAGAAGAAGGTGCGATGCTCTACCTAAGGGGAGTGTTGTCCTCAGCGTGTTGGTGCAGTGTGCTTGTGCTAGTGGAATGGGGAGGTGGGTCTAACCGCAGGCGAGCCTGGGTGATGTCCCACACTTGAGAACCCCATTTGTGCCTAGGGGGTGTGGTGCCAGTGGCTTAGGGTGACAGGTCTAACGATAGGTGATGTCCCACACTTGAGGACCCCATTTGTGCCAAGGGGGTGTGGTGCCAGTGGCTTAGGGTGACAGGTCTAACGATAGGTGAGTGTTACCTCTTGAGGTGTGTCCTGCCGTTGATGTGCCCTAAGCGTGACGTGGGGGATCAAAAAGGGCTAGGGGGTTAGGAGCGGAGCTGGCCGACCGAAGCCACCGGACACGCCTAACTTAAGGGCCCCTAGGTGCAGTGATCGTGCTTTTTTTTTTTGGGATCCATTTTAGGGATAGTATTACATCAGGAGCAGGACATACAAGTCTAATTCTCGTTGTCGAAATGAGGGGGGAGGGCGGGCGGATGGATTTGCGTAAAAATTGGTGGCTCTACATGTACCCTTTCAGGTTCATGCGGACGTGGAGAGAGGTGGTGGATAGGAAGGGGTGATTGCACCTAGTGAATTGGCTATCACTCATATCCTCTAGGAGAGCTAGGCAAAATGAAGGTAGTAGGCTAGCCCTCACCATTAAGCCGATCATATTGTAGCTATCAATAGCATTAGGATCAAAAAATAGGGGAGGCAAGCTGTTTTCTTGCGGTGCCAGATCTTGCTTAAGTAGGAGCTTAAGGAGCCTAAGGTAATTACAGGTGGTTATGAATGCAGGATCTGGACAGGAGGAGAACTCAGCGAGGAAGCGCGTCATGGAGGCGGGTAAGATTCCTAGATAAAAAAGTAGAGCATCCTCAAAGGAAGTGGCATTGGAATTGTAGATGACGAGGAAGTCATGCCTCCCATAGAGGGTGGCGACAAAATCCACGCCTACCCTACAGGGATACGCCATAAACGTGGGGTTGTTCCACTCGTAGGGTAGGGTGTTACAAAATGCCATCCAGGCGAGCATGTTGGTATTACATATTCGCCTTCTCCAGAGGGGTTGGCAGTCGTAGCCCCTTACCGTGTGTGGCACTTCGTATACTTTGCCTTGCCAAAATTCAGCCTCCTCCGTGCCCCACAAAGTGGGGGTCCTTGCCCTGTCCTCCAGCCATCTTTGGCCTAGTTGGCTGCTAGCCGCAATCACCTCCTCCATCACTTTGATCGGCAGGACCCTTCTCAGACTGTCAGGCATAAGGAAACTGAAAGAGAAAGGGTCCTTTTCCATTTCCTGCCGTTCCCAGACCACTAGTTTTGCGTGGAATTGCATTGGGAGGTCTTTGGGGCATGGTGGGAGGGGTGAGGATGGCCGCATGACTGGCTTGGCCTGTAACCTTTTTCTGGCTTCTTCCACCAACTTTTTCCGTCGCTCCTTGAGGGTGGCATGTCTGTCTAGGGGCGGATTGGGTGATCCTGTTTGTGCGGCAAGGGGGGCCGTGGGATTACATCTTCTCTGAATCTGTTCATGTCGACTTCGAGTTTGACTTTCTCCCCCTGTCGATTTTCTTGGTGCTCTTTCTTCAAAGCCGAGGGCATCTACCTCTTAGGGGGTTAGGCCGGCCAGTAGTAGATACTTTCACTGCTCTTCTAAGTCCAACCTAACCTCCACAGGTTGGGGTGGCAATTGAAGTCCTGCATGTAGGGCTCTTCGTGCAATGTTGAGCTTTCTTTGTGTCATCTCCAGCGACTCTCCCTCCTCCGAGCGGGTAGTGTCCCTGATGGTGTCGAGGAAGGCTTTTTGTTGGGTATTGAAGGCCATTTGAGCGGCTTCTGCCTTGCTCTTTGCAATGATCTTTTCCTTTTCTGCCAAAGCGAGGCGTCGTGCCAGTGTCTTCACCCTCTTGTCATTATGCACCGCCCATTCCTCTGCCTTCTTGTTCATGTCCTCCATGCTCTCCCCTTACTTCAGGGTTAGTATCATGAGCCTCTGCTCTTGGTCCTCCAGTTCCCTGATCAGCCTTTCTTGTTCTTCTCTTTCCACGCTCAACTGACCGGTTAGGCGTGCAATCTCTTCTTGCTGCTCCTCCACGTCCTGCTTCCTTTTCTCCTCCCTGGCATTGAGCTCCGCCATGAGCTCTCCAACTTTAGCAGCTTTTGCGGAGAGCTCCTCATATTGCCTTATCAGGAGCTTATGCTCTCTTTGCATCTTTACCAGCTCCTATGTTTCATTCTCGAGCTGCTGCCTCCAATGCTCTTCTTTGTCATCCTTAGCCTTTATTTCTTGCTTGAAATCTGTGATCTCCCTTTGTTGTATGGCTGTCATCCTTGTTTTATCAAGCTGGAAGGTGGCTATTGATTCCTTCTTAGCTCTGCCAACTTAGCCACCGCTACCCTTCACTCCTCCTTAGCTCTCTCCAACTGTGAGACTAGCTCGGCAACGTATTCATCGTAATTAGCCGAGGGTGTCATTGTTGTTTGAATGGGTGTTGTTGAGGCCTCCACCTTTTGTCGCTTAGGATCTTGCCTAGACTCGGCGTCTGTGGCCGGCTGCTTTTGTACTATAGCCATTGTTTCAGTGCTCGTCCCCTGGGCTATCTCCTTGTTAATGAAATACTGCATCCATGCCACAAGATTTTATACGTTTGCACTAGTGGGGATGCTAGAAGTAACGGTGGTTGGCTTGGTGGGAGGTACCAATAGGGTAGGGATTGGGTGGATCGGGGCCTTATCCTTGCCCTTAGTGACGGCGGGCGGCACAATTTGCGGCACCTGTGAGCTCGACTCAGGCCTTTCTTCTCTGTGCGGACTCAAACCCCCTAGTTCATCCGCTCTGCATTGCTATTCTATGGACCGGCGTGTAGCTTTAGCTAGTTCCTCCTCCTCCTTCCTTCTTAGTTCTTCCTCTTCTTCATTAGCCTTTTTTAGCCTTTCCTCTTCTGCTTTTCTCTACTCTTCCTTCTTTTTCTCTTTTTCTTCCTTTTCCTTTCTTTTTCTCTCCTCTGCCTCCTGCTTCAATGCCTTCTTGGCCTTTTGTAGTTGCTCCCTTTCCTTTTCTTCTTCCTGTCTTTTCTTCTTCTCCCTCTCTTTGGCCTCCCTAAGGGACTCTCTCTTGGCCTTCTCCAAGTCTTCTTTCTCTTTCTTGTGGCCCTCATCATCCTTTTTCTTTTTCCTTTGCGCTGCCTTCTTCTCGATCTCCTTAATGTGCTTCTTACTTTTCTGTTCCTTCCCCTCTTCCTCGGTCTCCATCCTATCACTGGACCTCTCCTGGTGTTGATGAGGAGGTGATTTGTCGGGTGTTTCCCCCTTCCCCTCTTCTGCTTCCTTCACGGCCTCCTGGATAAGCGCTGTTAAGATGCCCCCGTATGCGATGAACGAGGCTTTGGAGGATGCCCTCTTCCTTTCTGCAGCCTTTGACATCGAGGATTCTCCTCCTGCTGGCATGCTTCCTAAGGCTAGTGCTCGAGCTGCCTGGTCGATAGTCTTGCGCACGTAGTCGTTCCAGTCGACTTCGTGCAGGGTATGGGCCGCTACATTTTCCAGTATTGGTACGCTGATCCGGTGCATCAATGCGTTGTAATGCTAGCTGGAAAAGAGCGCATATATGAGCTTCGCCTATAGCCTGGTCTCTGCATTGGGGATGTCCTGGATACTGATGCTGTCGTTTATCAGCACGTCCTCCTTTCTCATCCCCATCATGGCGTATACGTCCCTCTTCTGCTTCTTTTCCACCTTTGGTTCCCAGTCCGAGTGCCTTCTCCACCAAGGCCGGGTTTAGACGAACCAATACTTGCTTAGCATTTTGTCCTCTTCCCACTGTGACAGTGCCGCATTCGTTGTCGGGGTTGTAGGATCTGAGTAATTCCACACAGCTTGTGTGATCGGGTTCTTGTGCGAAACTTCCCAGGTACTTCTTGAGGTTGCAGCTTTCTACGATGCTCTTGGCCGCCTCTTCCTTGGCCACTAATTCTTCCAAATTGTGAATAGTTCAGAATTTCAATTGATTATAGGAGTGGCTCTCCAGGTTGATGCTGTACCGCGTTCTCTCCTCCTCCGTGAAGGGGAGTCGGTGGGCTCGGTCCTGCTGCGGCATTTTTTGTTCCTGTCATAAATCGTAATTTTCATTAGTGCTTGCGACATAATAATTTGCTGAAAAAAGAAGAAGAAGAAAAAACTCTATACTTTTGAATGGATTCATTAAGATCTAATGCAGATTCCCCTTTTCAGACTTTGACTTTTTGCCCTTTAATTCAAAGTTTTCATGCCCTTTCCTACCCCATCCATTTTTCACAATGTATGTCTACGTGCTTCACTGACTTTGATTTGATTTACTGATTCTAATCTGATTCACCTTACCCCCTCCCCTTCCAGTTTGAGAAGAATCCTTCCTAGGATTGAGGGTTAGAAGGTGAAGGGCTTGCGGCATGGAGATGTAGGGCTACTTGTGAAGGAGCCAAGTATAGAAATTGGGGTTGTATTCCAAATGGGCTTCGCAGTCCAGGTCGGAGGGTTTAATCCCCACTTGGGTGATGTATGTGAGAACATCAGTTAGGAAGTTGCCTGAGTTGACTCGGCTAGCGATGTGTAATTCCTCCTCGATCAACAAGCGATCGAGGTAGGGGTGTCCCTTGATGTGTTCTTCTATAGGATGGCCCCGCAGCATGGTTAACACTCGATATGAGGTTGGCGCGACGTATGTGGGGTCGTACTCTGCTGTTCTGATAGCACGTCGCTACTCAGCATTGGTCATTACTCGGCATCCTTCAACTTCCCATTGCAGCCTAAGAGCGTACCAATGCCTTAAGAACTGGGATTTCGTCTCAGCAAGTTTTGACAGCTCTGCCACTTCTTGGTCAGTGAGGGTAGAGGTGGTTCGTTGATCATACGACGTGATAAGGCATTGTTTGATTGCTTGCTCTTTTGAGATCTCACCGCTGAGAAACTTAGTAGTGGAGGTAGTGGCTTTTGCAAATGCAAATTCAAACGTTTCCCAAGAACAAGGCATCGTTTGAACTTCGATTGCGAAGGATTCATCCAATAGGCCTAAGTCGAGGTGATCGTAGCTCAGAGCTAGCGACACAAAAGTAGCGTCCAGTCGCTTAATACAATCCATCACGTCATCCCTTGTTTCCTCAGCTAAATCAACTGCTAGTGAGAGAAAGGATTTCCTCTCGTAAGAGGGCCTAAGGCTTGCGGGTGGTTGGGGTTTGGTAGGACTTGAGGCTTTGGTGATAGAAAGTTGCGGTGGTGAGTGTTCTTGGGCTTGCGATTGGGTCACTGGGATGAAGGCTAGGTTAGCAGCGGCCTCAAGTGATGACCTCTTGCTTTCAAGATGGATTTGGAAAGTCAGATATTTTCCTGCTTGTGATGATTCTTGAGCTAGCGGTTGTTGCTTGGGTCGACAGGCTTGGGCCATTCGCGTAGGTTCGCGCGTGGATGAACTTGATGGTTGCTGGTTGGGGAAGATTTGCGGCTTGTGGTTTCGAGGTCCTACGGTCTTTGGGATGATCAAGCTTGAGGCTGGCATACGAGTGGTGCCTCTGGCCGTGTGGGCCTTGGGTATCCATAGCCAAGCATTGCCCTCATAGTAGCCTTGTGCGCGCAAGAGGGCCTTAGGGACCCATCTTTGATTGATTACACATCTATTCCTGTAATTGCATTTGGGCCTCCTAGGTTTAGAGTTTCTGGTTTTATGAGGGTAGGAGCGTCGTCTCCTAGGCGGCTGTTGCGGTTGTTTAGGCACCCATTGAAGGCGAGGCTGTGGGGCCTTAGCTTTGGCTGCTATGGGTTGCGGTTGATGAGATTCGGGGAGTGGTGGCCGCACACTACCCCCTCCTTAGAATTGCTTACAGGTGTTTCTATCGGTGGCTTGGTGGCTCGTGATGAGGTTACGTAGCCCTTGCTGAAAGCTGTAACAATGCGAACGTTGCCTATTGCTAGGTGGATGCGCTATGATGCATAGTCAACATTGCAGTGGGTCTGCTTTTTGAAGGTGCGCCCCAACAGTGACTTTGTGCCTGCGTTTTTAGCATTTGGCAACATGTAAAAAATCATTGAAATAGTCTCAGACTCGATAGAAACGGCTGCTTTGCACTTGCCGAGTAGTGCATAGGAATGGGCCCCATATGGGCTTAATTTTGCAGTGGTGAGTTAAAGTTGTGGTTGGCCAAGTTGAGTCCAGTGATCGTAGGTCAAGATGTTGAAGTCTGCACCCTCGTCGATCAAGGCGGTGAAAGCACATGTTTGTTTTGCCGTGACCGTGATACGGAGGTATGCGGGTTCCACGGCTTCCTCGCCCTTGTTGTCGATTTCAGTGATTGTGACTACTCGTACTTTGACAGGCGGTTCTAACATCGGTGGCTCGTGCAAAGGATGCGTAGAAGGGTAGTACTTCTTGACACGACTGCCATTGAAGAAGCCTATTCCTTCACCGTTTAGGGTCTCAAGTTTCGACATTGCCTGTTTGGCTGATCGCACGAACCTTGAAGGGTCCAAGTCCTCTAAATTTCATCATTTTCTTATGCTCCTTAACTGAGTAGAGGAGCACTAGGGCACCCTGCTTGAACTTCGCTGCGTGACGTACTGGTCAAACCAGCTCTTGCGTCGGGCTTTCTCATAGATCAGTGTATGGGTGGCGAGAAGACGAGTCTCCGAGAGGGGTTCGAGCTCAACTAGTCGTTGCATCCATGCCTCCTTCCCTTCCCATTGCTATTGAAGCGCTATTCTCAGGTTAGGAACGAAGAACTCTAATGGTAGAATCACTTCTGTTCCATATGTCAGTCTAAAGGGGGTTTGACGGACAGCCGTTTTATAAGCGGTTCGGTAAGCCCACAGAGCTGCCATCAACTTGTTGTCCCAGTCGCTGCGTGAAGCAGAGACAACCTTGGTTAGGACATTGACAAGAATCTTATTCATTGATTCGGCCTGGCCGTTTGCCTAAGGGTAGTATAGCGAGGATTTGTGATGGATGATGAGGAAGGTGGACAGGAGATGCGCGATCACTTCATTGATGAAGTGCGTGCCTTGGTCTCACTGACCAATTCGATGGGGCAGCCAAATCGTGAAATCACTTGTTCCCATAAGAACTTAGCTGTCGTTCTAGGGTCGTTTTTTCATGTCGCTCATGCTTCTGCCCATTTACTGAGGTAATCCGTGGCCACAATGATGTACTTAGCCTGCGAATACTGTGCCCTAGGACTGATGGGCCCAATGAAATCAATTCTCCATTTTTCGAAGGGTTATCGAGCAATAACTGGTCTTAATTCCATTCGATCCTTGCAAATTGGGACCTTCGTCCGCTGGCACTCGTCACAGTGCTTGACGAATCGTGTCTCCGCTAAAGTGCCCTCTGGCAATGGCGTGGGCCACCATAGTTGAGACTGCAACACCTTCCGTGCCATCTTGTCTCCGCTAAAGTGCCCTCTGGCAATGCCGTCGTGCGCTTTTAAGAGCACATCGTGCATCTCATATTCGCATACGTATCTACGCAACAATCCGTATTGCCCCAGCCTATAGAGTTGGCCTGCAATCAGCTGATAGGGTTGGATCTTAAGGATTAATCGCCTAAGTTGGGCTTTTTCTATTGGTTAGTCAGGCAGTCCGTGCTCAAGCACTTGGACTATGTCATCTGCCCAATACGGCGTTAGATCAGCCTTAAATAGATCTCTCTCGTTGGAAAGGTTAAACAGATGGGCGTCGGGCAGTTCATCAATAACACCTTGTCCAGCAGCTTCTTCGGTGGGGATGCGCAACATGTGATCAGCCATGTAATGCTGTTTTCTCTTCTGTACCACTACAAAGAAGTCAAACTCTAAAAGCAGAAGGAGCCATCGAGCTATGCGTCCTATAGCACAAGGTTTGTTTACTAGATAGAGCAAGGCTTGATGGTCCACAAGGAAGGTGAAGGGCGTGGCCAAAAGGTAATGCCGGAATTTCTTCACTGCGAATACCATGGCTAATCCCTCTCTTTCCGTGTTGACTAATTCATTTCCGTCTCAGTGAATTGTCTACTAGCAAAGCTCACTGGATAGTCTAAATTGTGTTCGCCAGGCTGGCACAACACTGCCCCCACGGCAAACTTAGAAGCATCGATATGCACGTGGAAGGTGACGGTCCAATCTGGGGCTCATAGGATTGGTGCTGTGGTTAGAGCCTTCTTCAACTCTTCATATGCCCGTTGGCATGCTTTAGTCCATTCGAAGACAATAAGCAGCTTGTACAATGGTCTGGCGATCATCACATAATTGAGTACAAACCGTCGATAGTACCCCGTATGGCCTAGGAAGCATTGAACTCCCTTGTAGTTGGTTGGGGGTGGAAGGTCAACAATGACCCTGACCTTCGAGAAGTCAGTGGCAATGTCGTTCTTTGACACCACATGCCCTAGGATGGATCCATGCTTCACCCAAAACTGGCATTTTAAGGGGTTCAAGGAGAGACGATACAAACGACACCACTTGAAGACTGTTCGGAGTTTGTCTAATATTCGATCCAGGTGAGTGGACACAAAGGTCATCGACAAAGACTTCTAACTCCTTGCAAAGCATGTTCTTAAAGATGGTGCACATGAGGCATTGGAAAGTGGTAGGGGCATTAGTCAACCAGAAGGGCATGACTATGTAAGCAAAGATGTCCCACTCAGTGGGTGGCGAAGGCAGTCTTATGCCTGTCCGCAGGATGCACTTACACCTGGTTGTACCCTGAGAAGCCGTCCAAAAAATTGTAGGATTCCTTTCCTATCACTCTCTCAAGCATGTGCTCGATGTACGACAATGGATACTTGTCCCTCTTGGTGGCAGCGTTTACCTTCTTATAATTGATGCACACTTAGATTTTTCCATTCTTCTTCATCACGATGACTATGGGTGATACCCAGTTTGTGTGCTCAATTTCATGAATGAATCCTGCTCTCATTAGCTTATCAATCTCTTCCTTGACAGCATGAGTATGTTTTGGATTCATAGGGTACGGTCGCTGCTTGACCGGTATTGCGTCTGGCATCATGGGTATGTTGCGAGTCACGACACTTGGATCTACCCCCTTAAGCTCTCCTAAGGACCAAGCGAACATGTCTATGTACTCTCTCAAGAGAGCGACAAGACTCGTTTTTTCTTCATTAGTCAAGTCATCAGCAATGAAGATTGGTCAGGGTGGTTCCCCTTCTTGGGCTAGGTCCACCTCCTTGACCTTGGCTGGGTCCCTTGATCGGTTCGCTTGCCTGTGCTTGATGTTTGGCACCTAACAGAACTACCACCCTATTCCCCTTTTTGAATTTTGTAAATTGTTTAGGGAGGTCCTGCGGTTTTCGCTGTTCTTCCATTCGAGTATCCCTAGGTTGTTTTGCCTTTTCCTGTCTCAATCGTCTGCGCCTCAGGTGGACAGGTAGGTCCCCCTTGGTGCGTGTGGTTGTGGGCGGCCTAGGGATCTCTGGATCACTATCCAAACTAACCTCGGATTCAGAGTCGAATCCCCCGCCTTTGCTAGAAGAGGTGGTCTCCCCTGGTGGGGGCAGTTCAGATGGCGATTTAGTTCTAAATACTGATGTCATTCCTGGCTGGGCTAGTCCTGCTTGCTCAATGTCTATGGCTCCTACGTGTTCCAACCAAGCGTGGTCACATTCCATGTGCATGACTCCTCGCTCCATCCTAAAGATACTCTTTCTCTGGGGCTTTGAGTTTTCTCATACTTGCTCTATTTCTTATCCTTCAGTGTTGTATTCCACGGTATCTACCTCACCCTCACTTTCATCACTGAAGGATTGGCAATCTTCGTATTCGTCATTAGAATTCCCTTCATTAGACTACTCGTCGTCTCCTAAGACTCCATCTATCTCTGGTCGCTGGTTAGGCACCAGGGCCCAGTTATACATGAGGTTTAGGTCATGCATTCTGGTCCATTGCCATTTGGATTCATCTAAGAGATCCTGGAGTGGTTTGAGATTTGCAGCTGGATTGCTAGCTAGCTTGTCCGATAGATATTCCAGTACCCCCTAGAGTTCCCTTTTGTTGGCTGGGACGTGGGAGTTGACGGGCTTTGGTTTCCCATGAAGGCTTCCTGCCATCATGCAGACGATACGGAGGGTGTGTCGTTAGCCTTGCTGATTGTTTTGATGGCTTGCTTATATGCCTCGTGATCATAGAACGGCAGGTTGATTGTTGCAAGGACATGCATCCAATCCCGCTTGTCCTCTGGGTATGGTATATACTTGGTCAAGGGCCCATAGGACTTCTTGACCTGAGCATTACCCTTGAGCATAGCAGAGATGGCATCTAAGTCGATTGGTGAGGTCTTCCAGGTGTCCATATCTACTCTCATGGTGTCCATCCTATTGCCAAGGAAGATTAAGCCGTTATCCCAATCTTCAATGACTCTAGCATAGCGCATCCATGGGCGGCCTAATAGGATATCATAGTCCACTCCCTTTATGACTATAAAGTCAACAGAGAACTAGACACCTGCGATCTTCATTGGTCAATTCTTAAGCACCCCAAATGGTTTGACTCTCATATCGTTTGCTAGTGTGACATTAAACCTAGCAGTCTCAACAGGTGGATTTTCCCAAGTCTGCAGCACTGCGTGGTTAAGCACATTAACCCCAGCCCCAGTGTCTATGATTCCCTTCCTCGTTGTATCGCATAGGGCTAAGACCGGTAAGACTGCATGCATCTCGGAGCCTTCCCAAAAGGCATTGACGTGCAAGGACTTAGGCGTAGAGTGCAACATCAAACTCGGTATTTGCATTTCTACCTCATGGTCATGAGGGTCTGTCGTGACCTGTTCTTGTGACCCTTCAACCCACTGCTTAAGACCTTGCCATAGGGTGGGGTGCTGCCTAAGCAGATCTCCTAGGCTAAGTGTTACAGGGGTAGTCACCAACGTGGTTAGGAGATCGTTGGGTGTTCGTCTCTCTCCTGACATGGATTGTCCTGGCCAGTGGCTGTGACTGAACCGCGGCCCTATAGCAGCGCCGAGGCTTGGCCTTAGCAGCACTGCTTGTGGTGCAGTTGCTTCTCTTGACTTTGGTCGTGGGAGCGAGGTTGGCGTACTCATGCTAGAGAGATCATCGATCCCATCCTCTATGATGGGCTCAACGTCTTTTAGATGTTCTTGGGCTTCCTTCACCCATTCTTTCACATTTTCTATGGCCTCTAATTGTCGCTTCGGGTGCGGGTATTCCCCTACCTTAGCGCTTCCCTTTTCGGCCATCTTAGGGATTGACGTCGCAGCTTCTGCATCAGAGACCTTCTTTCCAATAGGCAGAGTCCTAGCACTCTTCGTTTTTAGTGCGATTTTAGCTTCCGACTTCCTCCTCCGCCGTCTACGGCTCTTCTTCCCTATCGAGGCTGCATCGAGATTGCTAGGTCCTGGCAGAGAGATACCGGCCTGCTTTGTTTGGGCACGGGTCATGACCTAGAATGGGATAGGCGTGGCCTCCCCATCGTGGTTCTCGATACCGAACAGCCCCAATGGGATAGATGGCTCGTTGGCTGAGCTAGACGACGGCTTTTGCCTTGGGCAGTCGACGAAGAGATGGGTGATTCCGCACTCAGCACACCTTTGGTCAGCCTTGTCTCTGTTTTGCTGCTCTCTTTCAGGGCAGCGTGATGAGCCATGACCTGGGTGGCCACAGGTCCTGGCCACAGGTCCAGCAGGTGATTGGATCCTGCGTCTGCCCTCCCAGGCCTTTACCTCATCCTCTTCCTAACGCCATCACTGGTACTGGGTGGTAATCCATGAGGACAGCGTTGCCCTCATCGTCATGCGAGACGTAAGGGCATATGTAAGCTTCCTCCTCGTTTGGTTCTTCCACATAGTGGACAGGAGCGTCGCTCGGTGGATGGGTTACGTAAGGACCAGGCGGTCTAGGAATGCATGTAGGATTTATTTCCATCCTAGGAATGGCTGGCTTAATGTCATTAGGTGCAGGGAGGGCCAATGGGGCTCCCCTTCCGAAAAATGGTTGCGGCCTATTCACTAGGTAAGGCTGGCCATATGGTTGTGAGTATGGAAGTCTCCTTGCCAGTCTATAGTGCGCGACGTCATGACCAAACCTACTGTAGTTAGCGCAAGGTCTTGACCTAGGGTCTTGACACTTGGCTGGCAAGTGGTTTCCGCCACAGTACACGCATTGGATGTGTGGGCATGTTGGTCATCTCAACATATCTTGCAACTTGGCTAGTTCCATTCTAACGTCAGCCAAGTCTTGATTCGTTTCGGTGGTTTTCCCCTTATCCTGGGATGATGGGGCTGATCGCTCACTCGAGGCTGACGCTATCTCTGAGCTTCGCGAGTTGGTCTCCTCTAGGTTCACACTTCTGGAGCCCCGCTCCTTCAGCTCATCGTCAACTCGGATGGCTTCCTCAAAGACCCTGGCTACCGCGTCTCGTTGCAAGCTCGAGTTGCCTGCCAAAGCCTTGTATAGTTCCTCGTTCAGAATCCTGCTGATGAATACAGTTGATACTGCTCTTTCAGTCGGTCGCTCTCCGGTAGGGATTCTTTTGAAGAGACTCCGCACATGGGTCATGTAATCGCGAATGTCCTCCCTCTCTTTCTGCTTGACGTTCATCAAGCGTACTAGTAGATTATCAGAGTATCCGAGCTTGGCAAATCTTTTAATGAAGAGATCCTTGAGGCCATCAAAGTTGGCTCGCTCTGCGTTATCTAAGCTCTTGTACCAAGTCCTACCCTTGTCGCCCAAGCAAAGCCCAAACACTTGAGAGCGTTGAGTCAGGTTGTTGAGGCCGTTGGATTTGCAGACTTGCTCGAACTGCTCCACAAAGCTGTATGGATCATCATGGGGTTGGTACTTATCGAGTTGCTTGGCAACAATAGGGATTTTAGCCTGGCTCTTTGAGCCTTGGTTCACTCCTAATCCTACGAGCAGTGATGTCGCTAGAGCCGTGGCGCTTTGTTCTGCAGCCGTGTTATTGAGTAGCCGCTTCATGAGAAGCTCACTCAGCGTTAAGTCCCCTTCTAGTGCTCTCTCATGGTCCGTTCGATTTCTGCCAGCCAAGTTTAGTACCTGCTGCACCTCTCGCAACTCCATACCTTGCCTTTAGTTCCTAGCCTGCTGATCCCTATTGTACTCAGTCATGCCTTGAAATGCTTTGTGGGCCAGCTTTCTCTCCTCTTCTAGGTCTGCGATGATAGCATCTGCTGTCCTACTACGGTGCTCGTACCGAGCATGATCATCGTAACTGCTGACCAACTACTAAACAGCATCTGGAAAAGCTTCTAAGTCGAATTCCTCGTTAGATCTGCGGTCTAAACTTTCTTCTGCCATTGTCGAGTTGTCGTGCTCCACCAAGCTATCGATTAGGTTCAGTAGACTCGTCAGATCCACTTCGTCAGCGTCCCTTGCTTGGTCCTACTTCTGCGCGTTGATGGTTTGTCTATGTATTGGGTTCTCTCCTATTGGTGGGTTCCTTGAGTGGTTTATCTGGGTGAGTTCCTTCAGTTATTTAATACAATCCTCAATTTATGGCCACTCAATGTGTCTTTTCCTGTACACTTGTGCTCAATCAGGCTTTCAGTTTCCTTAAGTGTACTTCAAGTGCGGAAATTCAAGGTGAGTGCAGCAGCCAATTCCTAGACGTCTTATGCACTCTCGTATTGTTTTGGGCCGAATAGGCTTGTTGGTCAATTTCCTGACCGTCTTGTCAGGGTTTAGGGTTTCTCTAAGGTGTTGCCTCATTTGTTTTTGGTCCAATCAAGCCTTACAACTCAGCAGTTTGCGTCTAAGCCTCCGGGTCTCGCAATTGTCCACTTCTAGCTGCTAAGTAGCGGCGCCCTACGATTTTTCCTATTCCTGTGCCAGAATTAAGTTCTGAGCGCCCTCCGAGCTTTCGACAGTTTGAGCTACTGAGTTCTAGCCAGGTCAGGTCAAATTTTTAAAAATCTAGTAAGAATCTACACTTGGCCCAACTGGTCCGAATTGTAGGGTCCGAGTGGATTACTCGGATGGGCCGAGGCGCATGAGCCGAGGGCCGAATTTGGGACTTGGGCAGGGTGGACTCGGACGGAGTTGCTCAGACGGAGTCACTTGGACGGATTGGCTCGGACGGGCCGAGTGTTTGATTCGGACAAGGTTACTTGGGCGGGCCGAGGTGCATGAGCCGAGGGCCGAATTTGACATGTGGCAGAGGGCCTAATTTGTCCACGGTCCGAATGATAGACTCAGACGGGCCGATTAGGGTTTTGGTCAGATAGGCCGAATGGCGAGGGGTCGAGGGCCGATCCTGAGACTCGGCCCAGAAGTGGCCATTCGGACGGGTCAAGCGCGGCACACGTAAACATCGCAAACTCGATTTTGATCGTTTCTCGTGCTTCGCTCAATCATACCAGGCATAACCCTCCAGATCCTACCTAAGGGAGTAAGAGAAGGGATTCATATACCTGGATGGAGTGGCCGGCTCGTCGTTGGTGCGATCAAATCAAATCGGTCGGTAGCTCTCTCTCTCTCTCACACACACACACACACACTGAAATGGTTGCAAATGAGTGCTTCCTTGGCCTCTTGGCCAACCGTGTTGACACATGAAATGACAAAATGATATCAAGAATCTAGGTCACAATCTAGTGAACAATCCAACAGCTCACCCTGAGGCACAAAAGCATCAACACACAAGGCATTGAATAGCAAGTGGTACCATAAATCCATGTTCTCATTAACACTCGCATACGCGATAATCGATCACAAATTGCAAGAAGCACAATCAACCAAAAAGCACTTCTATACATAAGAAGCGTGTCTATGTTTGGACTATTGTAAATAATGCTCTCCCACGTAACCACAAGAAGAAATTTGTGTCACTGTGACACCTTTCCTAACACTATGACTCAAGTAGAGAAACAACACAACCCAACAAAAAACAAACAAAGATTAAACACAACACATTCCATCACACAACAATCTCATACACTTCTTGTAGCAAGTAATAAAACAATCTTGTAAACCTTCTTTCAAACGTTATTTGTTAATATACTAATGTGTTTTTCAAAATTTTTGTCCTACAAATAAATTTATTAACATACTAATGTGCTTTCCTTATTTTCTCCTTCTCATAGATACACATCACCCATTAAGGCAAAGATGACTCCAAATGAGGTGCACACAATCCAAGCAATATCTAGTATGTATAAAAATACAAATATATTACTTCACCTAACCACATTAACCTATGTATGCAGATGTTCCAGCTAAACATTCAAAACCATAGGAACACCCAATGCCAAATTGAGAACTGTTCTACAAATACACATAATCATAAGTATGAAACGATAAACCATATGAGAATTGCTAACATTGCTAGGAAAAGCCATCAACATACATCAACGGCTTCACAACATACAATAACCTCCAAAAACTAATGGCCATATCCACTCAAATTCTCGACAACGAACGTCGTCTTGCATCAGATGATAAGGTCACAATTGGTACACAATCTCCTACAAACTTTGCAACCTTCATTTTTACTTGAAATAACAATGTTAGCTCATATGCACTTAACATACAGGACTCCTCAAAGACATATTTGATAGACTCGAACTTGAGTACGAAGACTCAATTGACAATCCACTATGAACAAGCACAGTCCAAGTGCTTCTGGACACAAGAACAAACGGCATCAAAACATACCCAATTGTGCTACTGCACTATATAGATTTAACATCTCGCTCAACCAATTAGTAGAAGTCATGAAAAAAGAAGGTAAGTACATACTAGAAGATTACATGAAAAAGAACCATTACAATCACGGTTGTGAAAATCCTATAATAACGATTGAGAATGTTGCATACCTATTGAGCAGAGAGTTCTACATCGAGAAACACGCATCCAAATCTGATCCATTTAGCAACATAATCTACGTAATAGGAAAATTCTCAAACATGACATCTTATCAAATATTTTATTTGAAAAAAACTAACAATGTCAACTTTTCTAGTAGAAATGCAAACAAAAGCAAACCAAGAAGAAACCAAACTTCAGCCAGCACCAAACTTGTAGCCTCAACCATTGCAAGTCTTGCCACGAGCTCAAGTACCTTCCATATCATTTGGTACCATCTGCAACCAAAATCCATGAGCCGATTGCCAACTCGAAGACAAAAAAGCAAGTACTTCATCTACAGCATAAGATGTAAGAAGAACAACAAGGAGTGCATAGGATGAATGACCAACATCGAGAAAAGAATCCAACAACACCAAAGAAATCCCATAAAGAAAATGAAGAAAGGTATAAAAACATTCCATCCATTCAAGGATAATTTCGAGGTTAACATAGAAGCAATAGTTGAAAGCAAAGACAAAGCTAGGAATTTTGAGTAGGCCACCATCTGTAAGAAAAATGCAATTGTGACAAGGTACAACAACCTATATAGACACCCAACAAGATGCAAAAAGTATTATTTTTTGAAGAGAAGAAACCTCATTTAATATGAAAAAATGTGAATATTCAAACTCACGATCATTGACTCGAACTATATAAGTATACATATTCTCCTTTTGAGATTCTCCATGTATTTAAACAATGCTAAATCTTATCTACAAATGTACTTCACTTTAAAACACATCACATGTCTAAACACCATTAGTAAAAATGCTACATAACCAACATGCAAGAATTGCATATGGAATTTCATACACCTTTACTTAACTAAGCATGTCAACCTAGTTCAAACATCTTCTACTTGACCCATCAGATAGGAAAGTAGAAGAAAAGCAAAAGATATAGGAGCAGGAAACTCATAATTCAAAACATGTCAAGATTTCGTATACCCTATATTGAACGAATGCTTTATGCTTTATTATTATTGGTAGTGCAATTATGATAGATATAATTCATGCTTTATTAGCATGGGGTAAGAGCCAGGTTACACTCGCACTTGCAAGGGGAAGCTTGTGGAGACAGTTGCTACATTTCCCTATAGAGTTGCACTACTAGCAATGTAAAGGGAAGGATTCCACAAGTGAAGTGTAATTAATGCTAAGATGTGATCAAAATGATTGGAGTGAATAGAACCTTTTGCCATTCACATTTCAAAATTGAACAATTGGAGAAAGCGGATGCCTGTCATCCTGTTAGCACACTGGTAGCACAACATTTTGACATAGTTTTAGCAAGACGAGCAAGGGTTTTAGATAAAGCCACTATCCCTAACATGGTTTGGCATGACCATGGATTCCTTGGGTGCAACCTGGCTCTAAGGGAATGCTTTACTAGGGTAAGGCTATTCTAGTAGATGTGATAATGCTTTATCAACATTAAGTGAAAGCAAAAGAGAACAAAAGATATAGGGTCAAGGGAAAAAGTCATTATTATTTTAATGGATATTTGATCAGCATTATGTAGGATAAGGCTGTCATAATGGATGCTTTATTGGCATAAAAGAATGAAAGAGATAGGGCCATGGAGGAAAGTTGTTATAAAAAAGGTGATAGAATTATTGAAAAGCCTTTAGAACCTACAAAGAATGTTTTATATAACATTACATGAAAGGGTTTTGCTATTGAAATAGGTGCTTTATTAGCATTGGGTAAGGGCATTGCTATTGTAATCTTGAAGTGGTCTCTTAGTTGGAGAAGTTGTATCCCTCTATGTCAATTAAAGCTCACTATGACACATTTTAATTCTAGAGCAATATGTTAACTAAATCTCACTTGAACACATGCCAATTCTACTTCCCTTTGATCATTGTTACTAGGCACTCCACACCTAGATTCTCTTAGCACTTCACGTCAGATGCTTCACATTGGGGTTTGAAGCACATTTCATGTGGTAAGAGGGTTCATGGGAGGCTGGTATAAGGAACATAATCCGAATTTTGAAAGCTTTGGCAACTTAGACTAATGTAATGTTGAATGTACAAAAACACAATATATGGGGATGTGGCACTCACTAATATATAGGGACGGGAAGACCAACATTAAGTAGATCAAGCCTAACCATATATCTAAAGAATCCTTATGACCATTTCTCCAAACACATCTCATTGTAATTTCTATTCACTTTGAGCCTATCATGGCATGCATATTATCCTCATACATTGAGCTTACAACATCACATAAATTTGACAACCTATAAAATATATTGAGAACTATTACTACTGTTGCTGCTACTACTATCACTACTACTGCTGTAGCTACTACAGCTACTTCTACTGCTATTTCTACTGCTACTGCTACTTCTTCTTCTTCTTCACACACACACACACACACACACACACACACACACACACACACACACACACACACACACACACACACACACACACACACACACACACACACACACACACACACACACACACACACACACACACACACACACACACACACACACACACACACACACACACACACACACACACACACACACACACACACACACACGTCTCTAATATTTAATTTATGACTTTTGAAGTTAAAGAAGGGTGCACAACAATGCCACTTTACACTAGGTGCTTATCTATATCTATACTATATTATTATTAATGAATCTCACAAATCTCATACCAATCCTACATGGTGGATAAATTATTATTTCTCTCATTAAGCCTTAAATTAGTTCTGTTTTATTTTTGAAAATAGAAGAAGGTTGATTTTTATTTAGATGGCAACTTAAGTAGCCTTAAATTCCATGAATAATTTTATCATTTAATGGATTGCCCTAGATACCCTGGACTCCTTTGTAGATCTATCTCTTGAGCAAGTATGTGATCTTTTCAATAGTCATGGTAGCCTTTTCACAACGTTGACTATAGTGGTTCTTTTGTACATTTTTAGTGTTTTATTGATTTCTCCTTTGTCACTTTCTACCAAGGACTTGAGCAACGTGGAGATGCCATTTGTTTTGGTATATAGAAGGACTTGGGCGGCACTTGTTCATAGTGATTTTCATATGTATCTTCATACTGGAGTTCAAATTTGTCACGTATGTTTTTAAAGTCCTACATATGAGATGTGTTTGTATTAGTGGGGTTAGATTCTAAGCAAAAAAGATGTTGAAGGTCATAGCAATGTTTGTACTATCTACAATTTTGTTCTATTCTCCAAACAAATTGTTGTTGAGTATATGCTTGAATGTGTCTTGAATGTGTCCATAAAAATTTGAAGGTCATTGTAGTTTACGAAGCCATTGATATGTATTGAAGGTCTTTGCTTGGCAAATGTAAAACTGCATAAGTAGTTTTACCTTAGAGTTTTTGGCTTGAGTCCCAAATATCTTATCAAGCTCATCCCATGCAACTTTGACACCCCAAATTCTTGAAATGCAGTGGAGCACATCATATGTCAGTCCCCAAGATGCCTAGAGCCTTGTCATTCATTCCCTTCCAAGCTTTGGTCATTGGTTGGACTTCTATAAGAGTCCCACCATCTACATCTTCTTTCCTACCATTTGCATCTCTTGCATCATATTCAAACAAATCCCATAGGTCCTTGTGCACGAGATGATACATAGTTTTTTCTTTCCATGCACGAAAACCTTTGCCCCATTAAATTTGGATGTTTGCTGTAGATTAGACATTTTGAGATAAGGATTTCTTGCCACACGAGTTTATTATGCACTTGGGTAGTGTCTATCCTTTTACGATGAGATTTTATAAAGAGTGTGAATATATATTGGCATTTCGACTTAAGACATTGATGTGGTAGTAGTATAACATGAGCAAGCTTTCACCAATGCAAACAAATTCCAGCCTTCAAGTGTGAAAGAGAATGTGTGAATGGCTTTAAAATTATCCAGTTCAAGAAATCTCAAGGTGTGCATGAGGATTAAGGAGAAGGAGCTAATGTGAATGGGCTTTATAAGGGATAACCTTTAACCTTAGGTTTTAGTGTGGCTAGAAAGTAAAGAGATAAAAAAAATGTGATGAAGCATGAGCAACAAGTGCAAAGTACAAATTTTCAATACCTCTTGGAATGCATTCATTTGTGACGTCTGTGAAGAGATAGACTCATGTACTTTGATTAGACATAGAGCCTTGAGCTCTACTCCATATGCCACAAAAGGCCACCTCATTTCTCTTATTTGTCTCTATCAGAGAGGTGTAGACCTTGGGCATTTGGCAAACAACTAGACCTTCTGCTTGTGGCTAGAAGTAGGCCCCTAGCTTGGCCTCAAGCAAGGCCTTGAGCTTCAAGCAAGCCCCTTGCTTAGTGCCTCCAATGAGAGCTTTGAACCAAGCCTCCTTTGAAGATAGATATCACCACATGTAGCTCAAGAGATTGAGATTGGAAGTAGAACTTTGATGACAAAGAAAAGGATGAGATAGTGAAGGTTGAAGAGTATGCAAGGAGGAAGCAGAAAGCATCTAATCCTAACTAGCTAACTAGCTCAACTAGCTCTAATACTATGTTAACAAACACCGATCTAGAGCTAGATTAGCTATGGTGGATGCAAATCATAGACATGAGACATGGTGAGATGAGAGATTGTAACTCAAGTGAATTAGGTTCCAAGATTACTTAATATGGACTCATAAACACGACCTTGAGTAACACAAAAGGAGAGTACTATATTGCATTAAAATGAGAACCAAGTATATGCTTTTATAGCCTTTTGGGTAGTTTCATATTCTCCATTGTGCTTGTGGGATTCTAAGCATCTCTTCCTAGAGCATACATCATTTGTCTATTTTCCAACAAATAATTTGTTCTATCTTCCAACATGAGGTAGCACACAAGTAGAAGTAAGAGCTATGGCAAATGGAGAAAGAGAGTAAAGAAGAGAGACATCATACGTGGGAACTTCAATAGTCATAATGTGTGACTTGCATTCCCTTATTCAATAGTCACTAAAAGAATAAAGTGATAGTGATGGGCACCTACCATCTACAGTGTACAAGTGTGCGATCATAGTGTGCATAGTAAATATAGAGCGACATAGGCAGCACATGCACCTTTACCCCCAACAAAATCCCACTTAAAGGCAAATGTGCCTCTAGTGAGAGGAGAGAACAAGAAAAGTGACAAAGTAAACATGTACATAAAGTACAATAGGATGAGGAATAGATGTCATCTAATCTTATACCTATCATTTTTCAAAGGAAGTTAAAAAATTCCATTTAGAGACTTTTAGTGAGAAGATCTACAAGATTCTCATTAGTCAAGATCTTGACAAGCTCAATAGACTTGTCTCTACCACCTCCTTGATGAAGTGATAGTGCATCTCAATGTGCTTTGTATTCACATGGAAGACTGAATTCTTGGCCAATTGAATAGTACATATAGAATTTGATTGCAATGTAGGAATAATAGCAATATAGTACGAGATCTACTAGTGATAGACCTTGTTAGGCTATCTACTAGTGGTAGACCTTGTTTAGTACGAGATCTTGTTTAGTACGAGATCTTGTTTAGTACTGTCTTGTATCTTGTTCATCCCCATCGAGGGAGTTCTCGTAATTCTAATATCTTGTGTCCATACCTACGGCCCTAGGTTGTGGGATCCTTCATGCCCTATTGAGTTGGAGGTGACCCTTGAAAGAATCGTGGCCTCCCTTCAAAACCTTCAACAACAAATTCAAGACTTGAATGAATGACAAGCACAACTTCAAATAGAACACCCTATGCATCTAGGCCTCACACTTCAAGAGTTGCAAGACCAAATCTGAGACTTGTAGAACAATAGAGAAAGTGATTGGATGATTCCACGTATTTATCAATCCCCAATAAGAGAACCCAAGATCGGCATACTAGAGAAGTTCAATGGTGACCATTCAAAGTTTAGGGGATTCCTACAACAAGTAAATCTCTATATTTGCATACAATTGGATAGGTATCCAGATGATGCTTCCAAGGTGGGATTCATTGGGACTGTGCTTTGTGGTCAAGCTTTATCATGGTTTCCCCCAATTTTAGAAAAGAATATGCTAGTACTTCATAACTATGACAAACTCACTTCCACATTTGGAGATGCAGACACTGGTCGAGTAGTAATAGAAACAAAACTTCGAAAGCTACAACAAGGTAACCGACGTGCCTTTGCTTATGCATCTAAATTTAGGAAATTCATATGTGATCTCACTTAGCATGAGGAGTATTTTATTAGCCAATTCAGATGGGGTCTTCAAGATGACATCAAGGACCTCATGCTCACTATGCCTGAGGCAAAAACACTCAATGATTATATCATGCAAGCCATCTAGTGTGATAATAGATTGTTTAAGATGAAGAGAGAAAAGTGAGAAGAATTAAGGCCTGAAAAATGAAACCTAGCCCTAATCAGAGACCCAATCAGAGACCCAATCAGAGAAGAAACCAAGCCCAAACCGATGCAAATAGATAATACCACATTCCAACCCTTGACCATCCCACAAGAAAATCAAAGATGAAGAGAGAATTCTCTATGCCTATATTGTGGAAAGCCTAGACACATCACCCTAAATTGCCCAAATAAGGGGGTAAGAACCCCAAGAGTTGCTGCTATCATCCTCAAGTAGGAAAACGAGGATGTTTAGTTGTAAATGGGACTATACAACTAGACCTTGATATATGAAAGGGCCTCTTGATCCTAGCCACATCCATGGAGACTTTCCTTGTCATAGTCCAGATGATCCTACCAAGAAAGACCCTTTCCCTCAAAGCCCTAGTTGTCTCTAGGCCTCTCCGTGTTTATGATGGATTTGTAAATAGATACCAGATTCTAGTACTCCAAAAGACCAATCTTGCAACAGCTGAAGTCGTGGATGAAAGACCTCTAGCATCTGGAGATATTACCAAGGAAAATCGACTACTCGTGGATAACTCTTAGTGATCACAAATCTCATGTATGCTTTAATGTCATATTCAGTCCCATAAATCCAATCATCCTTGGAATGCCTTGGCTAAAGAAACACAATCCAAGACCTATAGCATCTGGAGATATTACCAAGGAAACCCGACTACTCATGGATAACTCTTAGCGATCACAAATCTCATGTATGCTTTAATGCCATATCCAGTCCCATAAATCCAATCATCCTTGGAATGCCTTGGCTAAAGAAACACAACCCAAAAATTGATTGGGTTAAGCAAAACTTTATACATTGTAAAAATCAAGGAAAGTAGGTATATCTAGGAGCCAAAGCCTTTATGCACACAGCAAGGTAGGAACTGACCTACATGATATATCATATGCTAGCTCAAAAGGATGAGTTAGCCAAGCCAATATCAAGAATTTCAAGATGTCTTTAAAAAAAGGAATGCAGATCTCTTGCTTGAACACATATCATATGATTGTGCTATAGAACTCAATGAAGGGGCTCAACCACCTTTTGGACTCATCTATAGGCTATCCCTTGATGAACTAGCTGAACTACACAAGAATATTGATGATAACTTAGCCAAGGGGTTCATTAGGCACTCAAAGTCTCTTGTTGGAGCCCCAATTATGTTCATGAAGAAATACATGTCACTTTAAATGTATGTGGATTATCAAGGACTCAACAAGATAACAGTCAAGAATTGATACCCTTTGCCGTTGATACCAGAGCTCTTGGAACACCTTGGAATAGCCAAGATCTTCACAAAGATTGATCTATTAGGGGCTCACAATCTTGCACGGATCAAAGAAGAAGAAAAATGAAAGACAACCTTCCGCACAAGGTATGGTCACTTCGAGTATGTTTTTATGCCATTTGGTCTCACTAATGCTCATGGAGTGTTTCAATATATGATGAATGATATCTTTCAAGAGCATCTAGATGATTTTGTAGTTATATACTTGGATGATATCTTGATATTCTCCAAAAATCCAAAGGAGAATGAGCACCATGTAAAATTAGTTTTGAAAAATCTTAGAGAAAAAAAACTATATGCAAAACTTGAGAACTGGTTTTTCCATCAGACAGAAGTGAAAATCTTGGGATACAATGTCTTCTAGAGAGGAATATTCATGGACCCCAAGAAGATCGAGACTATTCTTGACTGGTAGACACTCACACGTGTCCCCACGATGTCCAATTTTTCCTTGTCTTTGCCGAATTCTACATGATATTAATCAGGGATTTCTCAAAGATAGTCACACCACTCACCAGACTCATAGGAAACTCAAAGTTCTCATGGACCCTAGAAGCCGAGAAAGCCTTCGAGACCTTGAAGATGACTTTCACCACTACCCCAAGCCTAGTCCACCCAGATCCTACCAAGCCATTTTTCTTGGAGACTGATGCATCAAACCATGCCATAGGAGCCATCTTGTCCCATGGAGAATGGTCATATGCATCCAGTGGCATTCCACTCAAGGTAGTTCTCCCCTCTAGAGTAAACTATGAGATCCATGACAAATAACTCCTTGCCATTGTGAATGCCTTTGATACTTGGGTGTCATCATCTAGAGGGTGCAACCCATAAAGTTATCGTCTATACAGATCACAAAAATCTAGAATACTTCATGACAACCTGCATTCTCAATTGAAGACAATCTCATTGGAGTAACTTCTTATATAGACTTTGTCTTCAACTATCGCCCAAGATGCCAACAATGCCAATCAGATGCTTTATTGAGAAGATCCTACCTAGCACCTAAAAAGGGAGAAATAGCTTTTTATCAATAATGAGCAATACTACTCAAGCCTCTACCTAGTAGCCATCTCCAATTGTCACCAAGATGACCCTTTCTTGATCTAGCTAATCCATGAAGCCCTGCCGCATGATGACTTGGCCAAAAATGTCATGATAAAAAATCAAGAGAAAAAAGGAAATGAAGTTTGTGAGTTTCACATAACTAACGGATTGATATACTATAAGGATCTACTTTACATCCCTCTAAGAAAGCCAAGACTCTAGGTACTCCAACAATGCCATGACACCCCGGTAGCAGGACACTTTAGAGTTAATAAGACCTTAGAGATTATTTCAATAGATTTTTGGTGTACCCAAATGTGGAAAGAAGTTAAGGAAAATATAAAATCATGTGATACTTGCAACAGGGCCAAGGTACCTTGTCACAAACCGCATGGCCTCCCTGTAACCCTTGCCCATTCCAGTGTGACCTTGGTCTTCTTTGTCCATGGATTTCATAATAGATCCTTCCAAATTAGAAAAATGTAACTCTATTCTTGTTGTGGTAGATAGGTTCACAAAAATGGCACATTTCATCCCTACCACCAAGACCATCATAGGTGCAGCTCTATTTCTAGACTCTTCCTCAAACACATTTTTAGATTACATGGACTCCCTGACGACATCATCAGGTGGTCAAGGTACCCAATTCATATCTAGTTTTTGGAAGAGCCTTTGCAACCTCCTTGGAGTCCAAGTTAAGTTATCCACAACCAATCATCCACAGAATGATGGTCAAATAGAACGTGTAAATCAAGTCTTGGAACAATATCTTCGTTGCACCATCATCTACCATTAGAATGATTGGTTTGGGCTCCTGCCCTTTGCAGAGTTTTCTTATAATAATAGTATCCATGTATCTACCAAGCAAACTCCTTTCTTTGCAAACTATGGCTAGCATCCAAGGATGGATGTACATCTCTCCAACCAAGTAAAGAACCCTGCTGTCCAAGATAAAGGTCAACACCTAGCAAATATACACCAATAACTCAAGCAACAAATCCAAAAAGCTCAGAATTAGTATAAGCACTATATGGACTAGCATCATCTCCAACATCTAGCATACAAAGTCAGTTATAAAATATGATTACTTAGGCATAACCTCTAGACAACAAGGCCCTCACCAATTGCTTATTAACTCCAACTCCCCAGCACCATGAAGATCCACCCAGACTTCCATGTTTCCTTAAGCCATACCATAGCTCACCACCGAGGGGGGAGAGATCTAATCCCCTATCACCTATCCAGATTGAAGATCATGAACAAATTGAGGTTGAGTATGTCTTAGACTCGAGGATCTCCCAAGGTTGATTGGAATACCTTGTTCATTGGAAAGGATATGACATCAATGATCGCATTTGGGAATGTTTAGAATATCTCCAAAGAGTAACTCTCAAAGTTAAATAATTTCACAAGAGGAATCCAACAAAACTTAGACCAAACCACCAAGCCGCTCCTCATGGAACTTGTCATTAGAGGAGGGGGTGACATCACGGACATGCCATGATCAAGTGTACGGATTAATTCTTGCTCATGCCATATGAATCCACACCCCATGCAAATGTACCCTTAATAGGACATCCTCAAGCTAACCATGTGAACCCATCCTTGCCATGTCATCATAGAACCTTCTAAAAGATATACCATGTCATTGCTTATCTCATTGATTATATCATCATGGAACATTCTAGAAGATCTTTAGCTACCCTCAAACACTTATAAAAAGAGGGGCTCGCCATAGGGCTCCTTAGTCTTACCAATGCCAGTCTTGGGAGCTCAAGGAGTCGAGTCCTCCAATTAAGTAACTTCAAGTTCAAGTCCTAGTTCTTGTCTAGTCATGGTATCTAGTCTTGTCTTGTCTTCCATTATACTCTTGTTGTCTTGTCACCTTGTAATCTCATAGTATGAGATCTTGTCTAGTACTATCTTGTATCTTGTTCTTGTTCATCCCAGTCGAGGGAGATCTTGTAATTTTGATATCTTGTATCCATACCTACGGTCCCGGGTTGAGGGATCCTTCATATTCTATCAAGTCCCATTGTCTATACCTATAGTCCTGGGTTGTGGGATTTTTTGTATCTTGTTAAGTTATCATTGTACCTTGTACCCCTACATGGGATTATCTTGTAATCAGAATTCTCATAACAAATCTTGTATCTAGTCTAGTCTCTTGATGGAGCACAATCTAGTGCTCCCATAACATGAGTCATACTTTGACTGTAGGGGCCCTCTCCCAAGAGTGACTATCACCTCTACATAGCACGGCCTCCTTATAAGTAAGAGGCTCACTAGAATCTATACCACAACATAGTGCATGGAGGGCTCAAACCAATCAAGCTGACATCTATCTCTAGGAGACAGTCTCAAAACAGGCTATGGGGCTTGTACATCTTATTGAACATCATGATCATGGGCCACTAGAACATCAAGTACATTCTATCTAGCTAGTTCTAAAATAACAAGAGGCTTCTCCTAAAATATCACCATATGTACCTGAAATACCTTCTGATGTTGCTTATGTATCTTCTCTTCATGGAAAGAATATCATAGCTATGGATGACCTTCCTATCCCGTGGATCCAATAGGTGATAGCCCTTTTCACTTGCATACCCATAACCAAGAAAGATGCATATCATTGATTCAGGATCTAGCTTATTACATTTGTCCTTGGGAACATGGAAAAAAACCTAACATCCAAAGACATTTAAATGAGCATATGATCAAGGTTTTCTAGACCATACCTCCTTTGAAACTTGACAACCAAATTAGTACATGGGGATCTATTTATCAAGCGTATGTCATTAGTAATTGTATTAGTCCAAAAATGTTGCAGTTTTGAGCATTTTTGTGAAAATTAAAAACCCCTAGGAAAAAGTGTAAATAGGTTTGATTTTTGTTAGCTTAGAGGTTTGTGGGATTGTTTGTTTTGTCATTTGTAGTTGGATTTTCTGTGTTCTTCTAGCTTAGGATTTTTTTTGGTTATTTTGTTTGAATTTTTGAGTGTGAAAAATTAATAGTCTTGGTCGAGTTTGGTATTTTTTGGGACAGGTTGGAGTTAGAGTTTGCTAGTAGCTACCAAACATCATGGAGCATATATGATTTCTTGTCAAGACTTTTGCACATCACAGGGATTTTAGGTTCACAAGCACCTCATGTTGCACTTGTCAGATGCATTGCACTCGGGGGTCGTTACCTAATCTTATAAAATTACTTCCTTGCCATGGCTTGGGTTGATGCACGTTTTGCACCATCATTGAGCACTAGCACGACATGAGGCTCATTGCAGCTATATGCAGTAAATTTTAGTTGCACGTGCACATGAGAGAGCACCTTAAATTGAGCACACACAGTTTCTTGCACGCACAAGAGTTGGGATTATTCATCATCAAGTTAGGAACTTTTGGTTGAGTGGGAAAAGTGGTTGGGTGAGTTTGAGGGTCATGAAGGATGCCATTAATTGTGAGATGGGTTGTTTTTTTTGTCAACATCCTGTGGACCATTATTTTCTTGAGTGATAGTGAGATTTTGGGTGGGTGGAGTGGAGTATAATATTTTATTGCTGAGTGTTGAGAGGTGAGGATAAGGATCATAATTAAATCAAGGAGCTATATTTGCATGTTGCATAGCGCACGGGCACATGTATGCATCACATAGATCCAAATTTGCATCTTTTCTCAAATCATGAATGGTTGAGGACGTCATACAATTTCAAAGCATGTTCTCTAGGAAACATTGCATGAGCAAAAAAATCAGGTACATATGAAGAAAATATCAATCATAGAAGACTCAAGGGGGGAAAGTTGACATGAGCTAAAACATTTGATCTTGGAGGACACATTTCCAATTAAGGACTAGAGCTTGTTACATTGATTATCATATTCAACGTTGGATTGTGTGATTTATGGAAAGCTCCTTTGGAGGTGAATGATGAGATTATAATGCAAAGGAAGAGGAAGAAGAATGTGATGGTGATGAGGATGCTATAGAAGGAGTAAAGGTTGTTCCGTATCTCTCTTCTTCTGAAACTGAAGTGGAAGGTCATGAAAATAATGGAAAGCAAAGTGTGATGAAGACTTCATGCTTGTTGAAATTGTGCTACACTATGATTCAGAGAATAGTCAAAGCAAGGTTTCAAACTAAATAGGGTTTGAAGTACTTGACTATGGTGGGCTTGGAATACCATATATTGGATATGGAATGCTTTACTGTGCACTTAAAAGATCATTATCTTCAATTTTATTTTTTGCAACAAGTCAAAATATCTAGAATATTAGAGGAACAAACATTTCAAGTTCTCAAGATAAATAAAAATAGTTTTGCCTATTTGGGAAAAATTGAAGGAATGATAGTTTTGCGATATGTAGTTCAGCTGCTAATTTCTACAAGTACGTTGGCCTGGACAAATGGTAGGAATGAAGAGTGACAGAACACTTATTGTTATCGAAATGGTCTTTCTTGTAAGACTTCAAAGAAGGCAATGTTGAGCAAGCAATTGATCCAAGGACTCAAGATGCTGAAGTAGGGTGTATTCAAAGATATTAATGAATGCATTTTAGCGGGCAAGCAAAGAAGCAAATTTCTATCATGTAATTATGAGCATTATGGAAGCTATCTTCATTGCGAACAAAGATAGCATTGGCTCATTAGTATGATTTGTTTGTGCATGAATCGATTCATGATATCTACATTAGATCATTAAGCTCTTGACAATAAGGAGTCAGTAGTCCTATTAAAAAAAGAGAGTATTGAAAGCAAATGCTAGAAATCTTGTTGTATGTTGTCGATGGTCAAATTGATGCCCGTGGAGCAATTCATGCTATCAAAAATTCTTGGAGCCCATGTACGGTTTATTAGGTTCCTTGGCCTTAAGCCTAATGACAAGCAATTGTGACTACTATTATGCAAGGCATGTGATAATCACAATGTTGATTCCACAAATGAAGCAAAAGGAAGGTGACATAATGCTTCTTCTAGAATATGGTGGGAATAAGCTAAAGTTAGGGGAACAAGAATATGTTATGTATTGTGATGAAGAGCTTTTGGGGATAATATAGGACTGATTGACTCCACTCCCAAAGTGAATGTAAGGAAGGTTGCTGTTGTTGGTCTAGGCGACCGGGATTGCTTACCCCGATACTTGTGAAGGAAGGTGACATCTTTAGAAGTGAAAGGTAGAATTTCAAAAAAGCATAACAAGTTTAAGTGCTCGAGCTAGTAATCATGGGGAAAAGCACAGTTTGGGGCATAAGCATGACTAGAGGAGACATTAATGTTTTGTTGAGATGAGATTTGTTATCAGAGCATGACCATTTTTTGTTTATTTCAGAAGGCATCAAACTCTGGAAAATGGAGGTGGTGGAAAATGAAAATTTGAAGAGAAAAACAAACAATTTTTTTAAAAGTCTTATAAAAAGCTTATAGTAATTCTTAAGCTTTTGAGTAAAGCTTTAATGAATTAAAAAGCTGAAGCTTTTCTAAAAAACTCAATGTGTGTATTGAGAAGAAAGATCTATATAAGGGAGGAGTGAGTGTGTGCAATGGGCCCTTGTCCTACCCTTCAAAAACAATTTTGTGTTGAGAAAGAGGAGAGAGGAGGATCCCATACAATGGTACAGTTGTTCGTGTGTGGTGATCAAGCTTGCATAAACTCAAGTGTTGGACGTGCAAGGAGTTGTATCATTCTTGAAGAGGTATGAAGTGTTGGTGTTTTGTTTCAGACTCAAGGTTTTTTTAGATTTTGATATTTGTCGATTGCTCTACTTTGTGTTTGATTTTTAGGCACACTTGAGCTACTAGAGGCATTGTTGGTGTTTAGATTCGTGTGTGGGTTTTTTAGTGATCATAAAACATTAATTTTTTTTGTTACAAGTTCATCAACAAAGTCAATTTTTTTCCAGACTCTTTAACGTCTCATTATCGAGTAGCGAGTGAGGCTTGTTCTTGATCACTACTCACTTAACAGTGGTAAGCCTACCTGGCTAATGAAACTACGATTTTTTCTTGAATTGTCCTATTCATTTACTTTGTAATAGCATTTTGGGGTGGGGTGTAAGGAACGGTTAGCTGTGGCTTAGTATTTTGCTCATCACAAAACTACTCAAATGCTTTAAAGATATACTCACCCCTATTATCTGAGCTTAGGCATTTCAACCTATATCCAACCTATATCCAAATTGGTTCTCAACAAGAGCAATCCAGAGCTAAAAGATAGCCAATACATCAAATTTCTCCTTTATGGAATATGTCTAGATCTTATGTGAATAATTATCAATGAAAGTTACTTTGTACCACATAGTGATTGACAGGGCATGGGACCACATACATTAGAATAAACAAGAACCAGAGCCTCACCCATGCACGTAATGCCATCTTATGAGAAATACAAGTCGCCTGCCATAAAGACAATGATCACACGAATCAAAACATTTGTAATAAAGGGACAAAAGATAATGCAAATGAGAAAGCATTTTCATTCCTTTTAAGGACACATACCCAAGGTGATGATGCCATGAAGATACATGTGGTATATCTATTATATCCAAAATATGGCCAATATACCTAGATACAAGCAAGGATAGGGGTTGCCAACCTTGGCACCTCGAGCAAACACAAGATTTCCACGGTTAATCTTCCACATGGAATCACCAAAAGATACATGATATTTGGCATCATCCAACTATCTAGTAGAGAGTAGGCTTTTGGTCAAAGTTGAAACATGGCATATATCATGCAAAACAAATGTAATGCTTGAACTGAATTGCAATCTAATATCACTATTGCCAATAATACCCAATGCGTGTCGGGACCTAAAATGGGCCTGACACTAACTCTCTAGCACTAGCTGGACCTCTAAGATACACAAGACACCCCACATGGCCTCGTAGTCAGGAGCGTCTAAGGGACATGCTATACTAAACTCTATCTTGCATTTGTAACTGGACATATTCCAATGTTTACCTTCCCCTACTCCTCAGAGGGAGATCCTATAACATATAGGTATAATACCTCGTATCACATACACAGGAGGCAACCTCTCAGCTAAAACACTGCGGCCTCACTGTAGCTCACCTACATCTCGGGGATTGGCCCCTTGATGCACTGCCTCAACATAAAGAACAAGCGTACAAGCTCCACTCTTTGATTTGTCAAATGATCCAGGAGTTGATATTTCCTCACAGAACTTACCCCAAGGAACTGCTCATCTATTCTATAACAAGGACTTCCTCACACTCTTAGCGTTGGTCAATGTTCGGTATACATGTGCTATGCATCCAGGATTTTATACCATGTGGTATGCAAAGTGCAGAGGTGGATGCCTATCATGCACAAACATTTTATTCCAAAACAAATCAACAAAGTGGAGTGTAAAATCAGCCCTTCAATGATTTTCAATCTATGCATTGTTGTGCATCGTTGGAGATTAGCACTGAGTTACGTCGTGCTACTAGCCTCTTTAACTTAAACAAAAGATCGTCCTATATGACATGCACAAACAAAAGATCAAAATTTACTTCATTTTTTGCACTTAAACATTTCCACAACCCTTCTTTTCCCCTTACCGCTTGTATGTTGCATTGTTGCATAGGTGTAGGGTTTTACTTTTTGTCATTTTCAATGTATAAAGTAATAAAAACACACTAAAACATAAAAACAAGGGTGATTTGAGGCTTAACCTCATGCCTCAACCTTGCTAAACATTCACGGATATTAATCATATTTTTCCTTAATTTTTAAAGTGCAAAAACCTATTCCATTTTTTACTATTTTTGATTATTTATTAATCAAGAAATAGAGCATACTGGTTTTTCTAGTTTTTTTTACTATGACAACTGAGAATCACTCATTTTTCACATTTCATCCCTCATGCATCATTTTTATCAAACCTAAAATGACAAAAAATCCCATTTTCTACATACAGCAAAAAACGTTCCTACCAATTTTCATCCAATATGAACATCATTTGGCCAACCAAACCTAAAAAAGAAGCATTTTTTCCTTTATAAAATGGAATTACTGGTTTTTTAATGGTTGCGGGTTTCTAAATCTGGATTTGGGACATCAGAACAGTCCGCCATTAATACTCAACCTATTTCCAATCGTCCATCTCCAGCCCCAATTTGACTCGGAAGTGATCCAGTACCACGCCAGACAAGCATTCACCATCCGGGCTTCATCTCCCTTCACACATAGGAGTTGCCCCTTGCAGGAGAGAGAGGGAGGAGAGAGAAAGACTAAAAAAATCGGATTTCTCATTTCTCAATCATATGATGCATGCTTATAGCCAAAACAAAGAGCCCTCTGTGTGGATCAATAATCCCTCTTCATCTCTCTCACCTGGCCAGCAACAAAGAGGCACCAATCATTGGAGCATCATGAAAAAATGCGCCCCCTTCTATCTCAAGAGTTTCATGAGTTTTTCCCCTTTTCAATCCTTCATTAAGGTTTAAAGATTAAAACAACCGGTTCGGCCTTTCTTGTTCACACTGCTCGGCAAATGGATTTTTCGATTTTGAAGGCCCAAACGAACTCCGATTTGCAATCCGACTAGACAGGTGGCTTCGTGGCATCGAACTCCATCAACTTGGCCTTTACGGCTTCATGATCCGGTAGCTGCTTTATAATGCTAAACCTTGCGGGGATTAAAAGGGGAGTCAAACGACCTCAGATTGACGGAACCGAGACTTGCAATGGGTTCTTGATGTCGAAATGCATCTAGGAAAACTCTAGCTCGGTCATCTGCCACTATTTGATTTTTCATGAAAATTGGCTTTTTAACACCTCTTAAGTACTTTTCGGCTCCAAAACGGGCTCCAACACTTAAGTCCAAATCGGGTCCTAAAATCCAGCTCTCATTGGTGACCGCACAGGATAGGGTGACTTGGCCCGTCAAATCCCACGAAAAAAACCTGCACATAAACACAACCACAAAGAGCATCAAGCTGATACAAGAAAAATGCACAACAAAACACATCACAGCTCTCACCCTACCCCCTGAAAAAACCAATGCATGAAATACACAAAGAGTAGGCCTAACTAAACACAATGCAACTAGGAGCTCCTACTAGGTGAGGACTCCTATAGCCTGATCAAGAAATATTGTCTTTTAGCACATTTTCCTTTTAGGACTTTATTTTCCATAGTGGGGTGTGTAAAAAGGAGGGAGTTGAATGTAGTGACCCAAGGAGAACAAGGCATCAGCCTTAGGTCTTGTCTCTGTATCCAAGAGCCTACCAAACCCTCACAAGGCGACACTTAATATTTTTTAACTCTCACTTTTATTTTCGCTCCAACCTTCTCTTATTCTTATTCTTTCAGCTAGATGCCACCCTTAGGAAGACAAGGCATTGGCCCCGGGTCTGCTGACTCGACCCCATGAACCTACCAGGCCTTTATAAGGTGATGAACAACTGCTCAAGGATTTTTATTTATTTCCTTTTCTATTTTTATAGGGGTTAGAACCCCTTTATACACACCTCCATATATGTATTTTTAGATAGCTTCAGAACTTGTTCTTCTCTTGATATTTAAGGGCAGGCTTCTCTAATTGCCTCACAACTAACAGAAACTCCTAGAATGGCTACTTAGCAGGTCAGCACAACAGGGTCACTAGAACTGCCTTCTAAAATAGGTCTTTCAGTGCTTGACAATGCCTTTGTAGGAGACAATAATTGCTCAGACCTCCCATATACATACCTAACCTAAACTTGGGACTTCATGCCTTGATTGTTGGTCCCCAACAAACGAAAAGATAGTAACCCTGACGTACACATATATCATTATCAACATAAGGGAAAAAGACTTGGAAAGGGGCCAAAACCACATGGAATGGCCACAAGAAGCTCCTCTGTAGCAAAGACTCCCTCTAGTGACTTTGTCAACCTGTATGATGCAATCACTAAAAAAACAAACCATTAAACACACTTGCACCAAATAGACATATGACCCTCTTGGCCTAATGAAAATAGAACATTTTACTACAAACTAGCTAGCCCTCTTGGCCTAACATAATCTGATCATAATATCCAAAGCAACTAGCCTTCCTAGCCTAAAATACATAGGGCATTCTAATCCATGCAATACATGATCTTCTTAGCATATACACCACATCCTATCAAACTAACTAGATATCATAAAATATGAGGACTAGCCTCATGCTACTCATGTAAGTCAGTGATTTGGGCCCTTTGTAGATCCACTAGCCCAAGCCTTTCTACTGATACCTTAGTAATAATGGCCATCTCTTCTTGGGTATTATGAGCTGAATGAATGACATCATTAGGTTGATATATCTCATCTTCTTGGTCATCATTCAGACGGATCGCTTGTCCCAAATTTCCAGTAACTCTCCTATAGGGAGAATCATGGATTTGTGATCATTCAACCCTTCTCTAATTGGACCATTACATGTATTAATGATACAACCCAAATAAGGCAGAGCTTCACATCTAGGCACATCACATGGATGGAGCTTAGGGAGGTGCATATTGTCAGATGTGTCCTTATGGCTGTTGATCTCATCCACTTGGGAAATTGTCAAGGCATATCCACATGGAATTCCTAGCCTTTCATTTGACACACCAATCGCACATTTAGAAATTTTGGATCTCCAAACCCATCTCATATTCCTTTTTATATTCTTATACTGCCTCATTTTTCCACATTGGTCTAATGGACTCAAAGCGGACTTATTGCTATAGCCAGATGGCCTCACATCCTTAGGGCTTCTACTCAGCATAGGTGGACCTTGGGCATGGTACATCTTCATATGAGATGTCTTCCCTTTCCTTTGTCCACTCTGCAACTGCTTAGCCATAGGAACCATGCTTTTACTAAAAGGAATAGCATCTACTCGAAATCATGATTCATCACTAAATTGAAAAGGCTTCTCAAGAGCCTTACTACCAGCACAACTAGGACCACTCATAGCACGCTTATCCATACTTATAGGCTCGATGGTCCTATCAATGCTGCCATTGCAACTACCTCTCGTGGAATTGTTGCAAGCCTTGATGGCACTTGCTGGGCATGGAATCTTTTTATCCCCAAGAGGCATCTTATCATTGCTCATAGGATTGCCATTTCCTACTTACGGATTCTGGCTACCAAGATCCCCCGCTAAGGTTGTCTTGATATTAGCAAATGAATCTTGTCCTTGTAGAAAAGGATGGATATTTGGATGCACTTGCAACGAGCGAGGGAAACTCCAAAAGTTTTCCCAACATCTTCAAATATACTGCTCATAGTCAATTGCATGCCTCTTGGCTTCATTTAATGACTCAGGATCTCACATCCTCACTTGGATTTGCATATTAATCTCTAAATGTCTCATAAAGAGCTCACATAGCACATCCTTAGGCAACATAGTAGCTCTTCTTGGCCAAAGTCTTAGGATATCGTCAAAGGCTCTAGCATATCCTTTAGCAGAAGGGCAAGACTCTTGTCTTATCTGCATAAGATGCTCTAAGAACTGGGTCATAAGCACCTTCTTTTCATATTCATCTAAAAATTTATTGTGCAACTCCTCGAATGATTTAATCGACCCTCTTGGGATGCTCCAATACCATTTTGTAGCTTCTCCCTTCAGGGTTCTTGAGAATACGAGCATTTGATGTATATCATCATACCTGCTTGCAAGGCAAGTTAGGCCATATTCTTTTAAGTGCAATATCGGGTCCTCATTTACCAACCCATGAAACACTGGGAGATCCCTATAGGGAGGATGGCATTTAGTCCTATTCTTTGGGATTAGCATTGTGTCATTAAAATCTTCATAATCATGACCTAACTCTAGTGCCCTAGGGTCTCCAAGCTCTTACGTTTCCACCTTTATTGGTGTAGGAAGGTTAATACTATCCTTGCCATCCCTTTCTACCAACTCAGGAAGTGGTCTAGGGAGACCTATGCTACGCAATAGGGAGTCTACCCAATCGCCTATTGATGGTGTTTTAATAATTTTGTCCCTGATTGCTATTGTTTCCCTAGAATTGGTGGTAGGTCCCAATAGAACCTTCCTCCTAACAAGGGTTTCCCCCATATGTAGATACCATCCAATGCCTTATGGATTTGCAGGATTGCACTTCTATATCCAACGGGATCAGGCCCTAGCATCGGATGTATCTCTTGCTCATAGGCATATATTATTTTGACTAGTGGCATCATGGTCTTTCCCTCTAAAACCTTATCACCATTGAGGGTTGTAGACGCCTATGCCTTCCTAGCCTTGCCTTCTACTTTCTAATCCTTCCTCTAATTCTCATGGATTATTTCTCATGATTACTCCATGGGTATTTCCCCATAGTGACCCAAAATCCATCGTGGTATCACTTTTAGGGCAAATGGTAAAGTAATCGGTTACATTTCTAGCCAAAGATCCCAGTAAACCATTTAAAATGGACAAAGTATCTTTACAGTTACAGGGGTTCCTTGGTTTCATCGTAATGCTCATGGCTGAAACTTTAAACAGCCTATTTTAGCATCCACTGCTTCAAGCCAGCTATCAACTATAGAATAAAGCTAACAAGTCCCTTATAAGACCAATATTCAAAAATCTCTACTTACAGGCCGCTCTCAGAAAATGCACCACCTGTCGGGACCTAAAATGGGCCCGACATTGACTCTCGGATCTCGAAGACACACGAGACACCCCACACGGCCTCATGGCCAAGGGACATGCTATACTAAACTCTATCTTGCGTTTACAACATGAAACATTCCAACGTTTACCTTCCCCTACTCCTTAGAGGGAGATCCCATAACATATAGGTATAATATCTCGTATCACATACACAAGATTCAATCTCTTGGCTGAAACACCTGGGCCTCACTGCAACTCTCCTACATCTCGGGGATTGGCCCCTTGATGCGCTGCCTCAACATAAAGAACAAGTGTACAAGATCCACTCTTTGATTTTTCAAATGATCCATGAGTTGATATTTCCTCACTAAACTTACCCCAAGGAACCGCTTGTCTATTCTATAGCAAGGACTTCCTCACACTTTTAGCGTTGGTCAATGTTTGGCATACAGGTGCTATGCATCCAGGATTTTATACCATGTAGCAGGCAAAGTGCATAGGTGGATGCCTATTGTGCACAAACATTTTATTCCAAAACAAATCAACAAAGTGAAGTGTAAAATTAGTTCTTCAATGATTTTCAATCTATGCATTGTTGCTGTGTTGCTAGAGACTAGCACCGAGTTACCTTATGCTACTAGCCCCTTTAACTTAAACAAAAGATCGTCCTATATGATGTGCACAAATAAGAGATTAGACTTTACTTCATTTTCCACACTTAAACATTTCCACAACCCTTCTTTTCTCCCTACTGCTTATATGCTACATTGTTGCATAGGTGTAACCTTGCTAAACATTCACGGACATTAATTATATTTTTCCTTAATTTTTAAAGTGCAAAAACCTATTTTTCTCCAGTTTTTGCTATTTTCACTATTTATTAATCAAGAAAATAGAGCATTTACTGGTTATTCTGGTTTTTTTTACTATGACAACTGAGAATCACTCATTTTCCACATTTCATCCCTCATGCATCATTTTTATCAAACCCGAAATGACAAAAAACCCCACTTCCTTTGTAAAATGTGCATTTTTCGGGTTTTAGAAAATGATTTTCAACATTATGGCATTCCATATTCTAATTTTTCTGACATAGAATCATCAAACATACATCAAACAACATTCCTACCAATTTTCATTCAATATGAACATCATTTGGCCAACCAAACCTAAAAAAGAAGCATTTTTTCCTTTATAAAATAGAAATACCGATTTTTTAATGGTTGCAGGTTTCTAAAACTAGATTTGGGACATCAGAACAGTCCACCATTAATACTCAACCTATCTCCAATAATCCATCTCTAGCCCCAAGTTGACTCGGAAGTGATTCGGTACCATGCCAGACAAGCATTCACCTCCCGGGCTTCATCTCCCTTCACATGTAGGAATTGCCCCCTTCCAGGAGGGAGAGGGAGGAGAGAGAAATACTAAAAAATTCAGATTTCTCATTTCTCAATCATATGATACATGCTTACAGCCAAAACAGAGAGCACTCTATGTGGATTAGTAATCCCTCTTCATCTCTCTCACCCGACCAACAACAAAGAGGCACCAATCATTGGAGCATCATGAAAAAATACACCCCCTTCTATCTTGACAGTTTCATGAGTTTTTTCCCTTTTTAATCCTTCATTAAGGTTTAAAGATTAAAATAACCAGTTCAGCCTTTCTTGTTCACACTGCCTTGCAAATGGATTTTTTGATTTTGAAGGCCCAAACGAACTCAGATTTGCAATCCGACTAGATAGGTGGCTTTGTGGCGTCGAACTCCATCAACTTGGCCTTCCCATGCACTTTACAGCTTCTTGATCTGGTAGCTGCTTTATAATGCTGAACCTTGCGGGGATTAAAAGGGGGGTCAAACGACCTCCGATTGACGAAATGAGACTTGCGTTGGGTTTTTGACGTTGAAATGCATCTAAGAAAACTCTAGTTTGGCCATTCACCACTATTTGATTTTTCATGAAAATTGGCTCTTTAACGCCTCTCGGGTACTTTTCAGATCCAAAATAGGCTCCAGCCCAAGAACAGGTCCAAATCGGGTCCTACAATCCAACGATCAATGCGGCAAGTCATTTCCTAGTCTCACAGAACCTGTCATGCTACGATAGGAATGAAACCAATCCTTATGGGGGTAACATGGAAAGAAGCCTTCGAATGAAGTACCCAATATTGAGAGAAAGTGGACGAGGCATTAACCAATTGACTAGCATGAAGAGAAGAAGTTATCAAGATATAATCATCATTAGACTCAAGCTCCAAGGCATTTGTCTTCTCAATTTTCACATTGGACTTACTAGGCACAATGTTGCAATCATTAAACTTTTTCTACACTTTGCCTTTGTCTTTCTCTTTACACTTATCATCATGCATCCTATGGCACTGTGACCGAATATGACCCTGCTTCCCATAATAATGACATGTAAGAGTGGCCTTACAACCATGGAGCTTACTATGAGACTGCCTGCAAGATTGAGATCTTTGTGAGTCTCTACCATAGTGTTCATTACTGCTGTTACCATCATGTTTGCCCCTAACAGTCAATGCATGAGAAGTATGCACCACATTCACATTCTTTTTGTTTATCTTCTTAAGCATCCTCAACATCCTGGAGTTTCAAAACATCCCTAGGCATATTAGCACACATGGAAGTAGGAAAAGTATCCCTCACTTGGGAAGTGTCACAAGTAAGAACAAGGGAGGGAGATTATCCTTGAACTCAATGCCATGTGAAGTCAATTGGCTAAAAATAGAATGAAATTCATTCAAATGTGCGGACATACTAGTCCCTTCCTTTATGCAAAGGTCCATGAGTTGTTTCAACTAATACATTTGTGAAGTAGGACTTTGCTTATAAAGATTGCACATCTTTACCCATAACCACCAAGCATTATCCTCAGATGCTACAACATTGAAGTATGCATGTTTTAATATAAGAGTGGATTTACACAGCTAATCCAACTCATCCCAATTAGCCTAATCAATGCCTTTGGGCTTTACACTTTTGGTTTTCAAAGGCCTAACCTACTTCTTTTGAACCAATACATGCTACATCTATGTCTTCCAATATGTGAAATTTATGACATTGAGTTTTTTAATATTAAAAATAGCATTATAATTGGAAGAACTAGCCATAATGATAGTATACCAATGTAAAATTGAAAAGAATGGGCTGATTTTAATGACTACAAATTAGCTTGCAAAACTCAACCAAAGTAAGGGCAAAACAAGAGGAAACACTAAAGTATAGAGCTGCCCACCAACTACAAGCAATAGACTGCCAAAATACAATATCTGCTCTCCAAAAGAATGCTAAAAACTATAATTATAGCAATGCTAAAATAAAGACAACAATATATGTCAATCCAACTATGGGCAAATAGCCAAGAAAGCAAGCTTCCACCACTAGAGAATAACAACTGGGATACAAAGAATGCAACTAGTAGTGATTAAGCATAGACCACCAGTACACCAATGATTGTCATGAACTCAAATTTTCAGTAAGCCATACATCCCATAAGCATATCCATCACTAACAAACTATAGACAGAGGTAACTACCGATGTCCAAAGCATACATGATCAAGTCATCCCACAAGTGGAGGTAACTACATCCAATAGTATATAAGAGAGCATATACATGAATCAAAAGTCCCATTGTCTCAAAGAACCAAGTTCAATTTCCTATGGTTTCATTTACAAATCCGGACTCTAGGCTGGTCACTAGTTAATTGGGAGTAGGCCCTAGCATGCCCTAAAGAATTAATTACCCAGTTAGACAAGGTTCTAGATAACTAGTTTGAGTCCCAAACTCAGACGTCCAGCAATTACGCTTAGATTCAAATGAGGGGTGCCAGTCTAAGTGTTCGAGGTTGGCTATCTGAGACTAACTATCCAAGGTTGGTCATCAGAGTGGTTTTCGTCCAAGTCGGACATCCGAGAGGGCCACTCAAGTGGCTCGAATGTCCGAGCCATTGTTACAACTCGGTTATCTGAGGTCCGTGGTCGTCGTCCAAGCGGCACTCTAAAACCTATTGAATGGCAAAAATGTTCTATTCAATGATTTAATGCTATTATTCAATTCATCCAAGTACCTAGATCAATACAATAATCAACAACCAAGATTCAATACATGCCTAGAAGAGTTGGAAGTGTCGAGAAGAAGGATCATTGGTGCAGTAGCTTGTGGACATGTCACTCCCTGTGTCTCACTCACTAGCTCTTTCTCAGTCTCACTAAATGCAAATGAGATCTCTATGCCCCTTCTTTCACTTTTTGTGTTCTCTCTTTCTCCCTTTACCTTCTATTTTTCTTCCTAGGCATGCAAAATCCAATTCCTTTCTTCCCCCATTTCCCTGTTTCCTATCCAAAGAGTTATCTTTTCCTTATTTTTCCTTGTTTTCCATACTTTAGTGTCTCAAACCTGATACAAAACACACAACTCCTACTCTAACCAATGCACAAAAATCTTCCTACACCTAAACTAATCCGGAAAAGAGATCAAATAGCCTCGGACTCCCTTGCTTCCTACCTAAAACCCCCCCTTAATTATCAACTTTCCCCTATAGATCATCCCCCCCCTCTCCCTTTCAATGACGGTGTTATTCTTCCTTTTCCCCCTCTTGTTGCCAGTCGAGAAGGGGAAAGAAGGAAAGAGAGGTAGTGAAGGAGAGTAAGAGAGAGAGAGAGGGAGAGAGTAACAGAGAGAGGGAGAAGAGGCTCAAGAACCAACCCCCTCCTTGAGTAAAGGCTTGAGTGTCATCTTTCCCCATCGCAAGCCTCGTAATCTCTCCATTGATTGCCTCAAGTTGACAAGGAGTCCGAGAAAGGCAAGACAAGGTGTAGTAACTCCGGCACCAAGGGGTCCTTCGAAGGAAGCGAAGGCTGCCTCCAACTCCACAATGGCCCCAAAGCGTAAGCTCTTCCATGAAATTGGAAAAGTCGCGACTATGGGGGAAGGGTCGGGAAAAGATGCCACTATCAACACGAACGGTTTATCATGTGGAAATGCTAACTCGACTCTCCAGAACCAGGTACTGCTACCACATTAGAAACTAAAATCGAGTATTTAAGCAAAGCATTATTAGAAACAAAGTCATGCCTCGCGTCAAGTAGTTGCATATTTTGAAAGCTAGCCGAAAAAAGGTTTAATAATCATGGAATGTCGAAAATAAAATGGGTATCTATGTGTATAGCAAAACAAGTCTAGAAATAAGATCTAACCTCTGCACATGCATCATAGATGATCAACATACATAAATATTCCATAGACCATCATAGAGAATTAACTTACATTTTCAAATAGATGCATGTACACTCGCATTTGAGTAAGTCATGCCTTATGAGTTGCATAAATGTACTGGGAGGGATTTCTATGAATAGGGACCTTGCATCGCATTGACAACGTAGGGGAAACTTGCATGGCATCATGAATAGCTTCAACTACACCACATAATGGGGTATGCATCTAAAAAGGTAGATTAGGATGTACATGTGAATTGTTGAGCTCGTTTAAAAGGAATAGTTTGGTAAATAAGGTCCTAGCCGATAATCGAAGCCAAGGCTTAGGTTGACCCACCTAGGACCTTAGTCGCAAAATAAATCAGCTTGTCCTTACAACCATATTTTGACTTGAAGTCAACACACTCGTTGGTCTCTACCCCAATAGCCATCCGTGATGAGCCCAAAACACACTTAGGTATATCTGCATTCAATGCTCGTAGCTATCTCGGAATGGTAAGTAGAGTTGGTTTACGTTGTCTTGCAAAAAGAGTAAATATAAGTATTTTTTATCCTGAAGATGAGGAGACCCTAGGGTAAACCTAGAACCCGATAGAGTTCTTAGATAGGAAAAGATGATTACCAATTGACCCAACAAAACCCTAGACCAAGATCTTAAGATAGGGGGATCAAAGGATAGTAATCTAGGGAAGCCCTCATTTAAACTATAGTAAAATTGTCCTACCCTAATACATAGTAGTGAGGTCAAGTAGAGGATGTTCCCCATCCCCCGAGAAATAATGGAAAATGACGCCAAGGAATGATCAAGAAAGGCTACGTTAGCATAAAAGATGAGGACTCCACGCTAGCAGATGTCTTGAGAGCACTCGCCTTCATTGTTTGTTTGTGCTTGTAAATCTAGGTTTGATGTCTATGAAAGGAATGAATGACCCAAGCTCACAACAGGAAATTGAATAATGAATCAGGTTGAATTCAAGGAGGGCGGGCCAAGCCACTCCCAGCTAGCCGCCAACCCTAGCCAAGTGGGTTCCAAATAATCGTGACGGGAACGTGGACCGAACTCGCCACGAGAGGTCTCTCCGTAGGTTAATTTGAATGTAGGAGGATGCTTGGATGCCAGGGGGGCTCTAGCTGTAAATTCCTTGCCTTTGAGTCCTACTCAAACAATCTACATGAATCGGGATAGAATCTCGAGGCCCTGTTACTACTGCAAGGGCGGATACTTGGAGGAAATAAGATGCATCCTCACGGATCACCGAATCCGTCCCTTCTGGACAAGACTTGTATTTTAGTTAAGAAGATAATATAAAGTTTACTTCCAAAGGACTTGTCTAAACTATTTTTGTATCAATGTCATAAGTTTCGTAAACGAACCTTGTTTCTTAAAATGCTTAATTAAGGAAGTTGTTTTTAAACGTCCTACATAAATGTGATAGGATATAATTAGGTAACTAAAGAACGCCCATTGAGGGAAGTAGGTGGACGGAATCCCCAATGGGTCCATCCTATGGCAAGGTGGTCCCAGAGAACTGGGAGGCTTCTCACAAGGATTTATCACCGGGTTGACTTTAGGAATTGTTAAGTTAGAACCCAATTCATGCCGTTTTAGGGGACCAGAATGGGACTATGCCCTATGGGCGCAGAGAGGTTGAGTGGCGCATCCCTCTTGTTTCCCATTCTCTTTAAACCAAGTGCGGTATGGATCTACTTCGGATTGGGGTATCTCTACATAAAGTAGGATGTCCAAAACCCGATGCTAGAATGTTGTTAGGAGACCTTGACAACTAGGAACCCAGATTTCAGGTCGATCCTAGTGGGTTCGATCGCAAACGTTCCATTGTGAGGCGGACTCGGGAAACCCTAGGTGACAAACCCCGAAACATTCCATGGGAGTGCCGGGCGGTGATGCTTAGATTCGTTTCTCGATGGACCACTAAAACATGCCTAGATAGCCAATAGGCAGGCACGTTACAGATATCTAAACACTTTTTCACATGAATGGTCAATAGCATTTTACAAAAGGACACAATAGTCATCATGATGTTTCAACACAATTTAGTTTATTGTAATTATTGATTAAGTAAAGATGGTCGGAGTATTAGCTTATTTGAATAGTAGAAGAAAAAATAAATACAAATACATGTCTTAAGATGCCTATATTGTGGCTCATGTGAAATGGAGATGCCAACCCACTTATGTCAAAAAACTACTGAACTTAGTTATAGGCATCTTCAAAGATGATATTCCTTGTTGCATAAATGACATTTTCATAAATCTATACGGCATGCTTCATGCATAATGATATGTAAAATCACAACAAATATCATAAAGATCAAAGAACTATACATTTAGGGAAATTCATTTTTACAATTTGAAAACTTGGATGTAAGTTATTATTGTTGATGGTGATAGGATCATGTTATTTTGTGACAATCAAAGGGGATAGTCTATATCATGTAGGCATGTCTATATTACACTTCCATATGTACCCACATGCACATACATGCAAAAGTTTAGCTAATATACCACTCATTACTACTACAAATTAGTGTCTTCTCTAATCAATTGCTCTTTAAGTGCATTGATATTGAGATTAGAAATTATTGTAATAATTAGATTGAGTCATGCCTTCTCCACATAAGGCAACATTTTACTATATTAATGAGGGAACCTTAATTTTTACACAAAGAAAGTAGACATGAGAAATCAACTCATCAATATATTAAGAGTTTCAAAGGTCACCATTTTACATGTTTGAACACTATGGTACTCTAAGTAAGAACCAAAGGAGGCAAGTGCCCATGCCTAGCAAAGTGTCTACCATCAACTTGGAGAGTGTCTTCATTTGCCAAAGTTAATGTGAAAAATGGATCATTAGTAAGGAAAAATATATTTGAGTTGTTGAAAGTATATGATAGGATAACTTTTGAGATCTCTCAAAGTCCCTGCTCCAATTATAAGAGTCAACTTAACTTGTGTCATTGACTTAAGCATTTGAGAAGACAATATTACCTTGTAAACTAAACTACGAGCAAATGCAACAAGTTACAACCATCCAAAAGAAATAACTATAGATTTAAACTCTTAGTTACCTCTTTCTTCCAAGAACCAAAGTAGCATCAAAGAGAGGGAACCTTTTGCACAAGTATAATATATAAACCTTGGCAAAACTTGCTCTTTCTTCAAACTCCTTTCATTATTTATTTGTCCTTGCCATCTTAACCTATTTCTTGGTCATGTTGTTGCTGTCACAAACAATGCAAACATCCTCATGATTTGCGAATATAAATTTATAATTTAGATGGCGTACTTATCCACATCAAAAGACAATCCATCGAAGAAGCCCACCATGTTCACATTTGTTGGGATGGTTCATTATCTGGGGCTTGCATGTTTGCTTACACATCCCCTTGTAGTTGCTCTCTATTCCCCATAGTTTCTCTAAATAGATTTTATAACAATTAGGCGTCATTGCTTAAAATGCATCTTTGAAGCCAAGTAGTTAATGTAAATAGATACAAATATGGTAAACATGATTAGTAAGGTGTCTAGAAAATAGTTTAAATTATGCCTATGGCATTAGCTAACTCATCATTGACATGTGTAAAGCACTTGGGCATAAAATATACCAAATGAGTTGCCCTCACTCCCTCTTTTCTCCTTTTATTTATGCCTTTCTCTTTTGTTGTCCTCCCATGTAAATGAAGAGACTTATGTAGATTAAACATGAGAAATATAATTACATTGGTTGACCTATGCCTAAGGCTTGTGTGCCTAGGACCCATGCAAGTGCAGGTTGTAGGGTGCATGTAAAGCAATGTTACTTAACCCTCCTCCTTTCCTCTCTATCATATAACTTTCTCATTAGCTATACCTTAGAACTCAAACTTTCATGCAAGCATGACTCATTAAGATTTTTGTGGTGTGATAGTGTTAATTCCCCCCTTCCCTCCAACACACACACTCACTTACACACATACACATACACATACACATACACATACTCTCTCTCTCTCTCTCTCTCTCTCTCTCTCCACACACACACACACACACACATTTTAACCCCACCAAACTCATTTAAGTAATTTTTTGATTGATTACTCAGTGGTTTAAAGGGCAATGGCCATATTTACATTAATTGAATTACCCCATAATGAAGAGAAATACTCATATATACTTACATTTTGTAGACTACTTGTAACTTATTAATGCTTATAAATGCAAATCGTGCATATAGATTACTCTAATTTAAGAATACAAACTCAAAAACTCATACCATAAAAAGAATAAAGTGATGTTGACGGGCGCTCGCCACCTGCAGTGTGCAGTGGCGGTGACTGTTAGTGTAGTAATACACGGGTGGCTAGGTGGAGGCGCTTTTACCCCCAACAACCTCCCACTTAAAGGTGAATCTGCCCTAGCGAGGAGTGAAAAAGAAAAGGAAAAAAGACAGTACAACATGTACACATGTACAACAGGATGAGGAAAGACGTCATCTCATCCCACGCCCATCAACCTCCTGAGGAAGGCAAAGCGCTTTGTAGAGAGGCTTTTCATGAGCAAATCTGCAGGATTCTAGTCAGTCGAGATCTTAACAAGATCAACAGACTTGTCCTCAATGACCCCACGTATGAAGTGATACCTCAACTCAATGTGTTTCATCTTTGCATGGAAGATCGGATTCTTGGCTAACTGAATAGCACTCATAGAATCCGAATGCAGTGTAGGGGTAGCATCAATACCAAGGTCAGTAACCAAACGACCCAACCAAATGGCCTCCTTGCAAGCCTCAGTGGCTGCAACATATTCGGCCTCTGTAGTAGAAAGGGCTGTGCATTTCTGCACCTTGGACATCAAAGAAACAGCACCTCAAGCATAGGTGAATACATAGCCGGAAGTGGACTTCCTACTATCTGCATGTCCTGCATAATCAGAGTCAGTGTACCCCACAACTCCTATATCCTGGCTGCCATAGCATATGCATATATCTATAGTGCCCTTCAGGTACCTCATGATACCCTTCATGGCATCCCAATGCTTCTTGCCAGATGTAGCCATATAGCGTGCCACAACACCAACTGCAGCAATATCTGGACGAGTGGCTATCATGGCATACATAAGACTGCCCACTGCAGATGCATAGGGAATCTTGGCCATCTCGGCCCTCTGCTCATCTGTCTGCGGACAATTAGCCTATGATACCTTCACATAAGAAGGTAATGGACAGCCAATAGGCTTTACGTCCTGCATGCGGAAATGCTTAAGGACTTTATGGATGTACTCCCTCTGTGACAAGTACAGAAGTCCCTGATGCCTATCGCGTCTAATGCGCATACCAAGTATGTGAGCAGCCTATCCCAGATCTTTCATCTCAAAGCTCTTCTTGAGTTGAGCCTTAAGAGCATCTAGCTCATCATAAGATTTCCATGCTATTAGTATATCATCCACATAGAGTACCAAAATCAATAAAGAACCATCACGGGCTTTCTTCATGTAAAGACACGGATCCATAGCACTCTTGCTGTAGCCCTGTGACTGCATAAAGGCATCAAACTTATGATACCACTCCCTAGGTGCCTATTTCAAGCCATAAAGACTTTTCTTCAATTTGCACACTAGGTGCTCCTTGTCAGGTTCTGCAAAGCCCTTAGGCTGCTCCATATAAATCTCATCATGCAAGTCCCCATGTAAGAAAACCATCTTGACATCCAACTGGTATAAATCCAAGTCAAGCTAAGCAACCAAAGCCAAGACTAAGAAGGGTGGTCATCTTAATCACAGGAGAAAAGACCTCATCAAAGTCCACACCTTGCTCTTGCTTAAAACCCTTTGCTACCAGTCTAGCCTTGTATGTCGGCTTGGGGTATCCAGGGGTACTTTTCAACTTGTACACCCACTTGCATGGCAAAGCCTTTTTGCCCTCAGGCAAGGAAACCAAATCCCAAAAGTCTCATTCTTATGCAAGGAGTTTATCTCAGACTGCATAGCCCTCTCCCAAGAGTGATTGTTACCCCTACGCATAACCTCATCATAGGTGAAAGGCTCTCCTGCATATGTAACCAAGGCATAATGCATCGAGGGCTGAAATCTATCAGGTGGACGTCTGTCTCTAGTAGATCGTCTCATGGCAGGCTCTGCTGCCTGCCCAGCTGCCTGTCCAACACCCTGACCATGAGTATCTACTGCAGCTGTAGGCTGTCCAACTGGCTGTGCGAGAGCTCTGGGCTCCTCCTGAAATATGACCGGATCTCAACAACTCTCTTAGGCTGCCTATGTATCTTGTCTTCACGGAAGACTACATCATGACTGCGAATGACTTTTCGCGCATGCGGATCCCAGAGACGGTAACCTATCTTGCCTGTATCCCCATAACCAAGGAAAATGCATTTGACACTCTTAGGATCCAGCTTACTTCTCTTGTCCCTGGGCACATGGAAAAATGCCTCACATCCAAAGACACGGAGATGTGCATAAGAGGGAGGTTTTCCAGTCCATACCTCCTTTGCAACTTGGAAATCCAAACCACTAGAAGGTGATCTGTTTATGACATCACAGCTGTAGTAATTGCCTTAGCCCAAAAGCTCTGTGGTAGGCCTGCATGGCTGAGCATACTGCGTAGACGCTCCTGGATGGTTCTATTCATTCGCTCAGCCAAACCATTCTGGGGGGGGGTGTAGGGGGTGGTCAACCGACGCTTAATACCCCTCTCATCACATAAATGCTCAAAAGCACGTGAGACATACTCACCCCCATTATCTGTTCTTAGGCATTTTAGCCTATACCCAGACTGGTTCTCAACCAATGCAAGCCATCTCTGAAACACAGCCAAGACATCGGATTTCAGTTTAATGGGATAAGCCCAACCTTTTCGTGAAAAATCATCTATGACCGTAACAAAATACTTTGCACCACCCATAGACTGACAAGGCATGGGCCCACAAACATCCGAATGTACCAATGCCAAGGGCTCACTCATGCGTGGCCTACTAGACTTCTTATGCGTAGACCTAGTCTGCCTGCCATAAAGGCAATGCTCACATGAATCAAAAGATGCATAATCAAGGGGCGATAAGTACTGCAAACCAGAAAGCATTTTCGTTACCTTCAAAGACATATGGCCCAAATGGGCATGCCAAAGAGATACATGTGGGATAGAACCCATAGACAAAACATGATCAAGGGAAGAAGCGGATGCAATCAAGGGATAGAGGCTGCCAGCCTTGGCACCTCTCGCAATCACAAGTCTACCACAGTGATCTTCCATGCAGAGTCTCCAAAAGATACATGATAACCTACATCATCAAGCTGTCCAGCTGATAGGAGACTGCGTGTCAAAGCATGTACATGACGTACATCCTGCATTAAAAAACTGCTGGTAGAAGGAAACTGCAGCCTAACATCACTAATGCCCACAATATCAAGAGAGCTGTCATCACCCAAGCGCATAGAACACGAAATAGTACAATATGAATGAAACCACTCTTGACAAGGTGTCACATGAAAGGACGCACCTGAGTCCAAGAGCCAACACTGTGCATACATAGAGTGTATCTCTGTCATCTGCGAAGCAGTAGAAGAAGCTGCAAGGATATAATCATCATCATCAACATCCTCAGGCTTCGTAACATTGATCTCTTCAATTTTAACATTGGACTTTGTAGGCACTATGTTGCGATCAGAAGACTTATCCTGCACTTTGTCTTTCCCCTTATCTTTGCGCCTTTCATTGCGCAGTTCATGGCATTGTGGCCTAATATGGCCCTTTTTCCCACAATGGTGACAAGTTACATCTGCATTCCTGCCACGGGATTTGGTACATGACTTCCCACGAGACTTGGATCGAGATTTTTGAGAATCCCGTCCACGGCCATTGCCATTGCCATGCTTTCCATATCCATCATTCTTGCCTCTAACTGTCATAGCATGTGACACACGAGAGGCATCCAAATTCTTATGGTTAACCTCTTCTTGTAGAAGAGCACTCTCAACATCAGATAATTTCAAGGTAGCAGTAGAGGCACATAATGCAGTGCGGAATACATCCCATGACTCATTAAGTGTACCGAGCAAGAAAAGTGGAGTGACATCCTCTGTAAAAGTGATGTCATGTGAAGTCAAGTTCTTGAGTATAGCATGAAATTGGCTCAAGTGAGCAGACATAGTCACATTCTCCTTCATGCGCAAATCCATAAGCTGCTTCAGCCAATACATCTGACTCGTTGGACTTTTCTTGTCATAGAGATTCTTGATTTTACCCCACAACTGCCATGCACTCTGTTCTTCCTCAAATACATTGTAATGGACCTGTTCTGTGAGAGATAATACAATAGTGGACTTGCATAACTCATCAAGCTCAAGCCATTCCTCATCTGGCATAGTTGCAGGCGGATGCCCGCTCAACCTCAATGGTTTGATCTACGATTTCTGTACCAACACCTGCCAAACCTGGCTCTTTCAATAAGAGAAATTCGTACCATCAAGCTTAGTGATGTTGAAAATAGCATGATTAGTGGATGAAATTGCCATAATGTAGGCTGGGAGATTGTAGACAGTTCAAAACTGCTTGCTGTTTACTGCAGAAAATGACCAAAAAATCACCAAAATCGAGAGAAAATGGCGAGAAAAGTGTAACCAAAGCTACTCCCACCAAGTACTAGTGAAAGTTCATCATTTCAGAATATTTCAACATGAAAAATCCATGTCAGTCTGGAGTTATATGCTTGCTGTAATAAATGAAAGCAGGGTGCTGTGAGAGTCAATTGCTGACGAAATCACTACACCAAGTCAATAAATGACAACCAAGACATGACCGGGCATAAATCAGTACCAAACAGTCATCAAGACCCTGAGCAAACACACAAACATGTCACCAAAGCATCCGCCAGTGAGTAGGATGGCTGGGGGGTCTGCTATTCCATGTGTCAATAATGGGGCCCAGAGGGGGCACAAATGGGGGCCAAAGAAGGCCTTCACCAAGCCTCAGCAAGCCTTGATAGGCTGGAAGCAAGATCCAGGTGAAGGAAGCTCCAAGAGGTGTGAGCTATGGTTGCCCACAACCAGTGAAAACCCTATTTACCTAGACCTGTGGACTGAAGTAAAACTCTGAAATAATGAAGCAATACCTCAATGTCAATGCCATGATGGTGCCTCAATAGGCCGAGAAGAAGCTCGGGAAGCCGGGGAGTGACGGGAGATCAAGAGAATGAGCTATGGCTGCCGGGAAGGAGACCCAATGCGAGTGGGGAGTCAATGGGAAGCTGAGAATGCCACGAGCCAAGCTCAAGAGTTGGGAAGCCGTGCTTTAATACTAGTTGAAAGGTGAGAAGGATCGAAGCTTGCACTCGAGAGCTATGGTGGGAGAGCAAGAGCAAGAAAGAGAGAAACAAGAAATGGGAACTCCAACAGTCACAATGTGTGACTGGGCCTTCCTTTATTCAAACTGTCACTAAAAGAATAAAGAATAAAGTGACGTTGACGGGCGCCCGCCACCTGCAGTGTGCAGTGGCAGTGACTGTCAGTGTAGTAATACACGGGTGGCTAGGCGGAGGCGCCTTTACCCCCAACACTTGGCATTTCCCATCTTGTTGCCTTAAAAACAAGAAAGTAAATAGAGAGAAGAATGACTTGAGGTGCCCCAAGTGAGGAGTCACACATCTATTCGCCGATTGCCCAAGGCTGAAGCCTTTCGTAAGCTCAGCAATTGTACTATCTATGCTGCTTGAACTCTTTTGTGTCAAGTCACATAACAACGATGCTACACTGATTCCCCTATATGTCATGACATGAGCTCAAACAAAGCAGGCCGATATCTCATTACCTAGGCCTAGCAACCTCGATGCATCATCCATAGGAAAGAAGAGTCACTGATGGAGGAAAAAGAGAACTGATGCAAAAATAACGTTCAAGATCGAGAGTGAGACCACGTTAACCAAGGGAAAGCAAGTCATTGTTGAAGTAGAAACATTTGCTTCTAAGACAAGAGAGAGGTGGAGCGCTAAGGTTGGAGACTACCTTGACCTCGACCAGCACAGTTGAAGGTTGTAGATAAGGTCAAGGAGTGGATAAAAGAAGCGCAAGCTCACCTTCAAGATGTTGAGCCTATAGTTGAGGAAGAGAATAGCAAACCCTGAATCATGAGCCCACCAGTCTCTCCAACATATCTGAGGGCAAGAGAGACAATGCCACCACATTAACAACTACAAGGATAGAATGAGAGGGCGAGGAATACATAATAGTTCAGGAATATTTTCAAGGAGCCCATGAAGCGAAGGAGGAAAAGAGGGATGGCAACTTGCTAACCACACCCACATTAACTTTGGTGACACTGTCATAGGAGAATTGCTTAGACAAAATTCCACACTTTGGCAAGAATTGGAGCAATGGTGGGTAGAACACAATAATGACCATAAGTTGCAAACCATGATGCTGTGACACATATACCAAGCCTAACATTGAATCCAATATCTAAATCCCCACACATTAATGCCTTTTGGGAAGGCACCGAGATGCACACAGTCTTACCTGTTGTTGCCCTAGGAGACACTACATGGCAGGGGATAGTGGACCTGGGAGCAGGGGTTAGTGTACTTAGTCACTCAATCTTGCAAGCTTGGGGAAACCCACCAATGGAAACTGCAAGGTTCAATGTCACCTTAGCAAATGGGATGAAGGTTAGACCCTTTGGAGTCCTGAAGGACTGGCCTTTAAAGATAGTGGGAATACAATTCTTTGTGAACTTCATAGTTATGAAGGGAGTGGATTATGATATCCTGCTAGGTAGGCCTTGGATGAGAAATGCTAGAATAATAGAGGACTAGGGTAATGGATTGATATTCTTGGGCAATAGATCAGAAGCAACCCGAATAGAGATGGACACTTGGAGGACCTCACCAGTGGACTTAGATGCCATCTCTACCTTACTAAAGGGTGACTCAAAATCTAGAAGCGATTATGGGCCTCTAGTACATTCCTTGCCTTGAGAATGAGAGAGATTGGATGCACATATTGGCAACCATTGATCTCCCATTCTTAGAGGATGAGGATGAACTCATGCAAGCCGTAGACTCTGCTAGCAAACCTAAGAGTGCCATCGCTTGTTGTAACCTACCCACAGTACCCTTGTGCATGATGGTTGAAAGCTCCATGGGCCAACCGACACCAATCACCTGTCATGTCCTAGCAAACAAACTTGAACCTCATAGAATCCTCCAGTACTTGTCAAGTCAACTTGTGGGTAACCTAGTGGCCAAGTTGGAGCCTCCTGAGGATCTTATGGAAAGCAAAGAGTGGCAATGGAACAAGGTGCATGACCTAAATTTTTCATATAATTGGGCTCTCATGACAAGTGAGCTAGCACTCAAAAGTGGGAATCTTGCAAGCAATCTACAGTCCTAGTTTGAGAATTTTGACAATGGGTACAAAGAGTGTTGTTCCACCAGTGATTGAGGAGAGCAAAGAGGAAGTAGAGACCATAGAATATGATATAGAGGGAAGAGTAATTGAGCATATCAGAGTGAACACCAAACCCTGAGAGCTAAATATGTTCCGAGTAAGAAAAGGAGTTACCAAGGTAGATTGTGATCGAGCTTGGCTAGAATGCTGCGAGGTGGTAGATTATGAGCAAGCAGGACTATTTCGTCCTTGCATCCCACCACTATTTGGAGTTGAGTCAGCTTCAAAGTTGTGAGCACTAGGGGAGACAACTTCTTCCAGTGAGGATGGCGAGTACAATTTCGAGTCAGAGGCAAGCTCTAATAGTGGCCCTGAGATGCCTCAACCACTTGGGACTCAAGACACCATGGGGGACCTTCCAATCCACTTGAGGTGCAGGAGGTTAAGAGAGGAGAAAAGGAAATGGTCAAAGTCTTCAGAAGTTGGAAGGAAAAAGAAACCCCAAGACTTGCCCAAGTGTTTCACAAAGTACAAAAAGGGCGATAGAATAGTGGTGTTAGTGGGGGCCAAAGAGAAAGGGTAAGCAAGTGAGCCGATCGAAGGACCAACCAAGGTTAAGTGGGTCAACTTGGCAGGGGGAGAAGGACAAGCCACAACCCATGTACATAGTGGATGACCTAACTAAAGAGGAGGAGCATGATCTCATAAATCTCTTAAGGGAGTTTGACAATGTATTTGCATGGTCCTTAGATGAGTTGAAGGGAATAGATTTGAGTATTGTGACTCACAACATCCCCATGATCCCCGATGCAACACCAGTCAAGCAATGACCATGTGCAATAAGTCCTAAGCATGCACACATTGTAAAGGAGGATATTGATAAGCTGTTGAAGGTTAGATTCATTTATGAGATAAAGTATACAAACTAGGTATAGCCCATAGTCATAGTCAAGAAAAAAAAAGGGAAGATACGAGTATGTGTAAACTATAAGAAGGTTAATGTTAACCTCAGCACAAGAAGCAGAAAAAGTGAAAAAGCGCAAGGCGTGAGTTGGAAGAGGCCACTTAGAGGGAAATCAATCCCTGGAAGAGCCCAAAAGCACAGGCATGACCACAACAAGTCCAAAGTGCAACCACCGAAGGTTAAAAAGTGCTAAAAAAGAGAAGGCACACCTTTCAATGTAAAGGCGCAACCAAAATCTTTGTAAAAGAGTGTCAAGCTCCCTCCTATGCAAATTGTAAAGGTAGAAGGACGGTAGGAAGGAAGCTAAGAAGATAGGAGGACAACAGGAAAGAGGGCCTAGGCTACGATCGACCATGTAAAAAAGAGGATGGCTGCCCAAAAGGGATTTAGGTTTTTGTATAAAAAGCTAAAAGTGAATGAAGAAGCTCATTCTTTGGTGTGTGGTTAAAGTGGAATTTTTAGATTGCAATTTTGACACCGGATGTGAGAATGGGGGTGCCCGAGGCCAAGACCAAAAGGGGCCCAAGTCTAAAAGGACTTAAGGGGCAAAAGGGTGTGACCCAAGGGGGCTCCCCTAGGCCCCCCCCCCCCCCAACTCCTCCCCAAAAAAAAAACTTGAAGAATGGGGAAAACTTGACGAAGGGGGGGGGGGGGGGGGGGGGGGGCGCCATTTTTTTCGGGTGTGAAGAAAAATGGAGGCGCCTTCTGCACGGCGATGAATTTTTGAGGGGAGGGGGGCTATAGGACATTTGCTCCCTCAATGCAACCATGTGATTTGATCTTACACCGGCCTGGTGCTTGCTTCCTTCACTCTCCATCGTTGGCTTCGCCCCCGTGCAATGGTTGCCCGGATTGACAAAACCAGATTTAGTCTTTCTCTCTCCTCCCTCCCTCTCTTCTCAAGAGGTTGTTCATGCATATGAAATCAAGAAGAAGAGGGGCTAAAGGATGCTTGCTCCAAGATCAAGAGGAGGCTGAGGGAAGATGTTTAGCACTAATGAATGATTGCCAAATAGTCCATTGGCAATCCGTATCAATTATTTAAAAACCCGTAACATGTGCATAAGCGGTATGCCTCATTTTTACAAAGAAAATTTGCTTCTTTTTTATGTTTGATGGTCTAAATGAAATTCATATGGAATAAAAATTTGTTTGGATCTTTTTTTCATTATGATTGAGGGATTTGCATAAAAGAGATGCAGAACTGTAATAATAAATAGTCAGAATAATTAAATTACAACCCGAAAAGCGCATTTTTAGAGTAAAAATGAAAATGGTGAAAAAAAGAGATGCACATGGGATAAAGTTATGATAAAAACCATTTTCCAGTTGTCATAATCAATCACTAATCATATATCAGAAAATAACCTATTTTTATTTATAAAAAATAGAGAAAAATATCCAAAAATGGAAAAAATGGATTTTTGTGCTTCAAAAAATAGAGAAAAATATGATTAATCTACGCGCATGTTTGAAAAGGTTGAGGCATGAGGTTAAAGCCTCAATTCACCCTTGTTTTTATGTTTTAGTGTGTCTTTATTGCTTTTTATATCGAAAATGACAAAAAACAAAACCCTACATCTATGCACTGCAGCACAACCTAAACATTAGAGGGAAAGGGTGATGTTAAGAGATTAAGAGGGCTAAGAGGGTCTGAATCCTTGAAATATTTGACCATGCATTTCATGAAGAATTGCGATATTTCAATTTAAGAGGCTAATAGCATGAGAAATCAGTGCTGGTCTTCATACATCGAAGCATACATTTAGCGAAGATCATGAAAGGGCTGTTTTTCCACATCACAAAATGTTGATTTGATAAATATTATTTGTGCACTAGGATCATATACACTATGCATGACACATGACATGGTATCAGTCCTGGAATGCATAGCAATTGTCTTCCTAGGACACGACTTATATGTGGAGTGAAGAGGAGCCTTTGCTATAGGCTAGTTGTACAGTTTCCTTGGGATTGTTTGGTGAGGATCTATATATTCCTGGATCGTACAAAACAAGAAAAGAGTGGAGTTTGTGCATTATGTTTTATATGTTAGGCAGCACATCTTGGGGCCAATCTCCTTGATGTAGGAGAGCTGCAGTGGAGCCGCGGTAGTTAGCCAAGAGGTGCTCCCCTATGTTTGTGATATGAGGTATTATACCTATATGTTATGGGATCTCCCTCTGAGGAGAAGGGAAGGTAAATGTTGGAATGTGTCATATTAAAAGCACAAAATTGAAGAGCACCCTGCCATGATCCAAAATGAACCATGAACCGGCCAAGTAGAGGCTGCAAATACATTGCTAGCCATGAAAACTTGCAAGAAAACTCTCCTTCTCACCAAGAACCATGCTCTCCAATCACACAAGAGAGAGGCACACAAGAAATTGGACAATTCTTCCATCCTCACCCTCTTCCTCTTCCTCACTCTCCATTAGATTTTGCAAAGGAGCACAAGAGAGAAAAGCAAGAACAAGAAGGCAAGTGTTGTGCCAAAATGGGAGAGAGGGAAATGAACCGTGACAAGAGAAGATAAAGGAAGAGAGAGGGTGTAACCACCTCAACCTCCCATCTCCCCAAATCCCACAACTGCTGCAACCACCTCCTTTTCATTTCTTGAATTATAAAATTCAAATTTTCATACATGGAATAAGGTCTAAGGACCTTTCATTTTTAGGATGAGACAAAAGGGTTTGACCTTTCCTTTTCCTAGCAATATTTTATAGTGTGTCTATTTTGGACTACACATTTTACATTGCTTCATATTTGAAATTTTGACAAAGGGGTACATTTGCAATGAGTCATTTTACAAAAAATTGTTTCCATGTGAGCACATTTATGTGCCTTTGTTTGCACATATTTGTCGGTCATCAAAAATTAATATTAGAGTTTACTGTAGAGTGAGCCTTAGATGCTCCTGGCTGTGAGGCAGTGTGGGGTGTCTTGTGTGTCTTAGAGGCCAGACTAGTGCTAGAGAGCCAATGTCAGGCCCATTTTAGGTTCCGGCAAGTGGTGAATTTTTCAAGAGTCGACAATAAGTGGTGGTTTTGAATCTAGGGTCTCTAGGGACCAAATAATCAGTTTATGTCTTTTGATAAGAACCGTCAAGCTAAAATACAAAAAGAGGAACGTGCTGAGAGGGCTAGATAGCGGGGTGAGATTCTAAGGCATTATTCTCCTCAAAGGAGCGGCTTGATACGAATAAGTAGAGTGGTTCTAATATCCTAGGTGTCACCAGCAGCCCTTTAAGTGCAAGAGGAAGTCCTAATACTTCCCCTCTTCTAATAAATCAACCCACTTCAAGTGGGGGTGTAGTTTAACCTACAGAAACTCTTATTGCCAATCCGGCTATAACCATGGCACAACCCATCGCAATTCCAACAGGGACACTGGATTTACCAGTATTGGGAGCACCTTTGCCCATCTTCCATGGGTTAGCAGAAGAAGATGGAGAACTCCATATTAATGAGTTTCAAACACTCATGTTCAACTATCGAATCCAAGAGGAAGGACACTTAATGATGTTCTTCAACATGACATTAAAAGGAAGGGCATCAATATGGTATCATGGTCTAGAGGCCGGAATCATAACTAGCATTGACCAATTCTTCATGCCTTTCCGTAGAGAGTTTGCCCCTGAGAGGGGTGGATAGTATTGGTTGCATGTCTTGAATGTAACATGCCAAGAGCCAACATGCCAAGAGCTAAATGAGAATGTCCAGGCCTATGCCAAGAAACTAAAGCAAGTTCTTCGCAAACTTAATACTTATATCCCCATTTCACCGGTTGCACAGTTGTAATATTTCCTACATGGATTAGATTTGAATATCTAGGTGTAGCTGAGTAGTGTTGCTTTGGCCGACATTGACATTGCTATTATCCAAGCAGAAGGAGTACGTAGAGTTGCACTTCCAAGCGACTTATGTAGCAAGGATAAATTGGAATGATAATAATTTGGCACATTGACCAACGGGAGTCAAGCAGACCCCATGTCAAATGCAAATGGAAGAGGGAGCATCATGCCAAATTTGCCTGATAATGTTACTTGCTCCTCCCACTATGTCTATGCCTATGGCTAGTTAGATGGGCCCACAAAATGGTGGAGGCCAAATGTTGTTCCAATAAGTCAGCGTCCAATTTCTAATCAAGTGGTTAGGCCAAAGGATAAAGAGTTACCAAGAAAGAAGGCAAAAGTTAAAAAAGAGGCACCAAAGTCGGTCCAAAGACCAAAGGAGAGAATGGTTTGGCGAGAGAAGAGAACTTTAACTAACTACCATGACTTTGATTTAGCAAATTCTCTTTACGAAGTTAAACCAGACGTGAATCTCCGGCAATTGATTAAATTGTATCCAGGAGTATGCAAGTAATATAAGAAAATCCTGCATATTGGGTATATTGTAGAACCTTTGGGCATAGCTAGAGTGGGAGAAGATTGGCTCGATCGTGCTGAAAAGCATTGTCCCAGGGTTCCAACATACATGGATGGAATATTAGTGGAGCATGCTATCGTGGACATTGGATCCTCCATCAATATCATGAGTTCAGACCTGATAAAGAGACTAGGTCTAGATATCCAAAAAGAAGGCTCCACACTTCTTAGGATGGCTGATGATAATCTAAGGCAACCAGAAGGTTGCATCACTAAAGTCCACGTTACTGTTGTGCAAGCGTGGAATGCTATCTGGACTTTAGGGTGATAAGGTTTGTAGGACATCCTAGCTATCGAGTTTCACTAGGCAGGCCATGGATTTTACAAAGAGACTCTCAAGTTGATATACCCACTGGTTAAGTGATTCTAGGTAGAGGTGCCAATCATGTAATAGTGGATGCTTACCCTGAGTCTCTTTCTAGGTCATCTTGCAACAATGTGTTTCTAGGTAGAGGTCTCTTTCTAGGGGCGAAGTATTTTATATATTTTCAATAGCAACAATGTATAGTATCAGCTTGCTGCTTATCCCAAATTTGGGAGGCAAAGTGGTATGATCCAATAGCTTTTGCTAGTCGAAATTTTGGCATATCAAAAATTAACTATACCTATATGGAGAAGTTGTGCCTTGTGATGGTATTTGTGACCAAAAAGTTCAGGCACTACATTCTTTATGAGAAGATGGTTTTTTATACGAAGGCGGAAAGACTTAGACTATTGTTGCTAAACAAGTTATAGCCGCTTAATCATTTAGCAAAGTAGTTAATCACTTTGTAGGAGCTTGATTACGAGATTTAGAGCAAGCCCTTGAAGCTTCAGGGCATTGTAGAATGTCTTGTGGATTTCGGAGAGCCAAAAGAGGTCTTGGCTGAAGGAAGTGACATGGAAACATTGTTTAAGATTGATACGATGTCTATTCCCTCCTGGTATGCTGCTATAATGCACTATCTATCTATAGGAGAGACTAGAGCTACTCTATGAAAACCCGATAAGAGGAAAATTAAATAGCAGGCATTGAAATTTTCCATGATTGCAAGAATACTATATTAGCAGGGGGTTGATGATATGGGCACTTTGCTGGGCGGTTGACAGCACAAAAAGCTTTAAGAGCTAGATACTGGTGGCCTTCCATCTTCCAGGATTCATTTGAGTATGTTAAGAGATGTGATATTGTCCAAGACATGACAATAGAGAGAATAGGAAGTACCTACTTATGCTTATTATGGATATCCTTCCATTTAAGAAGTGGGACATCGACTTTGTGGTTCCTATTACCCCGTCGTGTACTACTCAGAAGAGATACATTATAGTAGCAAATGATTACTTCACAAAGTGGTCAAAAGCATGGGTAATGATGCAGGACAATGCAAAAGAGACTACCAGTTTCCTGCTTGAGTAGATCATTTGCCGTTTCAGTTCGCCAAAGGAAATAGTATCAGACCGTGGAACCCATTTCCTAAACAAAGTGATTAAAAGCTTGATTGAAGCTTGGCAAATCAAGCATAACAAGACAACTCCCTATAACCCGTAGTCAAATGAACAAGTTGAAAGTATCAATAAGCAGCTTGTGGGTATCCTGTAAAAAAAAAAGTCTGAAAAGAAGTGTGAATGAGATACAAAATTGTATGTGGCGGTATGGGCATATAACACAACGTTTAAATGAGCCACTAGCCACACCCCATTCAAATTAATTTATGGGGAGGAGTGTGTCTTGCCCTTAGAAATTGAGTTGCCAACCATAAGATTCGCAATCAATTATTCTTTGGGTAACGAGGATGCCTTATTCGAGCGTTTTACGACTCTAGCCCACTTGGATGAGCTTAAATTGCTGAGTTTGTTGCACCAGGAAGTAGCTAAGTGTCGGATGAAGCGATTGCATGATCTAAAAGCGAAGAAATATACCTTTAAAAAAGGACAGGGAGCTATTTCCTAGAACCTAGATGGGATGACTCTTACAAGGTAGTTAGGATAGGTAAAAATAAGTCCACTACTTTACTAGCTAATCTATAGGGAGTGGAATTTAAAAATAAGATTAATCTTAATAAGATTAAACCTTATTATTTTTGAGTATGCTAATGTACTAAATGCATTGCAGTCCATGCTAGGGCTGATTTGAGACCTACATGAGAGCTTAAACTGGTTGATGGGGTGATTAATTCCTTATTTGGAGCACCCATATCTAGAGCAAAGATATCATCAGGAAAAGCTTATTTGGTGGACCAAAGGATACAAAGTGGTTGAGCAAGAAGATGGAACCTTTGTGTGGGAGATCAAAGTTTTCTACCATCATTGTTTACAAATTTTGCCAAGCATCCCTATTGAGTTGAATGAAGAAGGTAGGATGGAGCTGTCAGTTCATCCTCTAAGCATGTTGAATTTTGACTATCATAATTACGAATAGAGGAGTTCTTGATGGCTGGCTGTGTAAACCCATTGTGGATGTACACATTATACTTTGATGGAGCGTCTAGGGGCCCTAATAAAAAAGGGAGTGTTGGAGTAGTTATCCGAGATCCCCGACGTAGAGTTACAATGAAATTAGCTGTTTATCTCGGGGTCAGATTCACTAACAACATGGCGAAGTATAAAGCCTTGATTATGGGACTAAATATTACCAAGAAAGGTGGTATTCGGCGGTTGTTAGTAAAAGGGGATTCCTAGTTGATCTTAAATCAACTAAATGGGACATACACAGTCCGGAATCCTATCCTTTGCATGTATCATCAAATTGCTATGATCCTATGTGATGAATTTGAAGAGTATCTCTTCAGTTGATTCCACATTCTTGGAATCAGTTTGTGGACTTCTTAGCCAACTTTGCTTATGAAGAGGACATCTTCTTCAACTATCCTCCTAGTCTAGATGTTGCTATTGATAATGAGACAGGACCTAGTTGTTTGTGAGGAATTTTATCAGACCACATGTTATATGGTAGGCGATGGTTGGTATGGGTAATGTGAAGAGTGGCCGAGACCCATCTGCCACTATTATCTTGGACCCATAGGTTAGTTCGATGACATGTTATGTGTACGCCTCTTGCTATATATGTAGGAGGGATGGGTCACAACTTGATGCATTTAGTTTACGGCTGAGAGACCTATTTTTCCCCTTGGAATGGAGTGTATTTTTGCGTCTTTGCCTTCTTCCAAGGAGAGATATCTATGAGCTGGTTTGCTTGATTTCTTTAGGCCAAGAGGGTCTAAATCTTTGAAATATTTGACTGTGCATTTTATGTAGAATTGTGATATTTAAGTTTAAGAGGCTAGTAGTATGAGAAATCGATGCTAGTATCCATACATCGAAGCATACATTTAGTGAAGATCATGAAAGGGTTGTTTTTCTACATCACAAAATGATGATTTGATAAATATTGTTTGTGTACTAGGATCATATGCACTATGCATAACACATGACATGGTATCAATCCTGGAATGCATAGCAATTGTCTTCCTAGGACACGACTTATACATGGAGTGAAGAGGAGCCTTTGTTGTAGGTTAGTTGTATTATTTCCTTGGGATTGTTTGGTGAGGATCTATATATTCCTGGATCATACAAAACAAGAAAAGAGTGGAGTTTGTGCGTTACTTTTTATATGTTAGGAAGCGCATCTTGGGGCCAATCCCCTTGATGTAGGAGAGCTACAGTGGAGTCATGGTAGTCAGTTGAGAGGTACTCCCCTATGTTTGTGATATGAGGTATTATACCTATATGTTATGGGATCTCCCTCTGAGGAGAAGGGAAAGTAAACATTGGACTGTGTCCTATTACAAACACAAAATCAATATTAGAGTTCAGTGTAGAATGAGCCTTGACACTCTTGGCCGTGAGGTCGTGTGGGGTGTCTTGTGTGTCTTAGAGGTCTGAATAGTACTAGAGAGCTAGTGTTAGGTTCGAATATCTCTCTTCTTCTTCTCTTCTCTTCTCTTCTCTTGTCTTGCGTAACTATGGAGGATGGAGCTTGAAGGAGAGGGATTGAGGTTTCTTGAGCTCGCATCATGAATTGTGGAGCTACCGGTGTGCACAAGGGAGGAGGGTACTCAATCAGGCATCAAGGTAAGCTTACTACACTCGTAGACAAGGATAGTGCGTTGGCTATGTGAGAGGTGGCCATTAGTGCTCAGCTTAAAATGCTTGAAACAATAAGTGGTCCGTGGGTCTTGGTGGTTGAGTGTGAGAGCCCAACATTTTGGTTTCATTATCAGGACGACCAAGGATTTGAGCCTTGAGCAGTTGCCCGCTTCGAATTGAGCATTGAATTAGGGTTTCACCCCCGAATGGGTGCTTGATATAGGTAGGAGATTTAGGTGCTTTGATCTTCAAAACAAGTAAGTGTTTGGAATTTTTGATGAGTAGACAAGTAGATTACTTTAGCTCAAGGATTACTTTGTGATTTTTGGTTGCATTTAGGTAGATTATGACCAAGAACTTGTAGGGAAACAGTAGGGTTTTGTTGCCATGAAACGGGTAGAACAAGGAGAAAAAAAAGGGGAAAAAATGATTTTTGAGGTTTAATGGATGCAAGACATCGAGTTGAAAGGTTAAAGATGGTTGGACAGGACCCTAAAAGGCCAAAACTGATAGGGGAGAGCTCATTTCTACACTTTAGTATGAGAGAGAGCTTGAGAGAGAGAGAGAGAGAGCTGTAGGCACAGAAGACGAATTGAGTGTGTTGATTTCAACTCCATCTTCCATCTGAGGTACCTCTAGGCCTTCCTTGTGCTCTATTTGCTTGTTTTGGAAGGTTACAGGGTAGGCCATAAACCCTAGGGGCCCCTGGCATCAATCGCGCCAACATTTGCATTTGCACCTGCCACAATCGGACCACCCTGTCGATGTCCGACTCCTAGAGTCTCGGACCAGTTGGACAATCTGACTGGTAGAATTGGACCATCCGACTAGTGAGTCGGACTAGACCTTTTGTCTAATTGGACACCCCATTCAGACCACCTACTTGTCCAATTGAACAACCCCCAATCGGACCAAACTTAGGAATTAGACCAACCTGGTCCGATTGGACAACCATCTGATCGTACACACCCAATCGAAATTGGATCTTTTGACTCCCATTGTCGGTGGACCACCTAGATTTAGACCATTTGACTCCTAGAATCAGACTATCTAATTCAGGGAATTAGACCAACAAGGTAGAACATAAAAACAATGACAGATCACTAAGTTTCTAACTAGAACTAGCTGAACCAGACCCCTTAATCCCCCCTAGGTAAATGACTTGGCTCATAGAAGCCAAGAACATGGGAAATTGTGACCTATGATCTAGAGGAAACCTCTAGTAGCCTAATCGAGAGTCCAAACCCACTAAGAGCGGAAACCAACTCATAGACCCCCCAATTCCACATTGTCCGAGTAGAGAAGAGCAGAGTATACCTTAGACAATTCTTGGGAACAGTTAGAGAACATGCTTAGAGCCACATTATGCTGCAAATGAAAAGGGGAATAGCGTGAGCTACATTTTCCATTCTACATTCACACCTCGCATTAATTTTACCACTTAAAGTGCATTGAAAAGCCCGAAAGCCTAATTTTGGACAGTGCATGGAAAAGAGAACACACACACATACACACATAGTGATGATAAATTGAGAATTGTTTGTTAATAACAAGGAACCTACTTAAACTTAATAAGCTGAAGGAATCCATGAGTAGGAGAAGACCTAAGACATAGACGGGTGCCTGAGAACCCCAATTCTAGGACCTTTGAAGACAATATAAGGGATCACATGTCAGCATCATTGAAGACACAAAGCTACTAGATTTGATCGGGCTAATTGACAGCCTCGTGGAGCAGCTTGAAGCTAGCAATATGTTAGGAGAGCTAGTGCAAATCAAAGAGACGAACAACTAGATATGGGAGAATTCGCGGTTGAAATCTAGGAGATGATAGGACAAAACGAAGCGTTAGCCAGTACAATGCACCATGGCAGACCAGCAGAGGAGGTCATCACAGATCTTGAGGAGGAGAGAAGATTAGTTAGGAAGGTGCTACAAAGCATAGCGACCTATAAGCATGAGCGGAGGGCAAAAAGGCTGCAGCAGGACATAGAAGTGTGAGAAGTCCAGTGCATCCTCGCTCTAGCCAGTAGAAACAGGATATGACCTAACGCAAAGAGGGAGCGAGCACTAGAAGGAGACCTTACACTGAGTGAGATTTTTATGAAGTGACTATTAGATAACATGTCACTAGAGTAGAGCACGGAAGCACTGACAAACTCATTGCTCGCAGGGCTAGGAGTCAGCTAGGGCTCCAAGAGCCAATCCAAGATCCCTGTTATTGCTAAGAAGTTAGACAAGTACAATCCCTACAGCTTCACAGAGTAGTTTGAGCAGGTTTGTGAGGCCAATGGCCTCATCAATCTCACCTACTACTCACGAACCTTTGATCTATGCTTAGGCGCGATAAGGGTAGGACCTGCTACACAAGCTTACACATCGTAGAGCGCAATAATTTCAATAATCTCAAGAATCTCTTTATTAAGAGATTCTTGGAGGCTAGGTACGCAGACAATTTGATATTGCGATTGATGAACGTTAAGCTGAAAGACAAGAAGGACATACATGACTACGTTATCTACGTGCGGAGTCTCTTTATAAGAGAATCCCAACAAACAAATGACCGAGTGAGAGAGCGGTGTCCATCGTCTTTATCAATGGAATACACATTGAAGAGCTCTACAAGGCCTTGACAGGAAACTCAAACATGCAGCGAGACATGTTGATTAGGGTCTTTGAAGAGGCCATTCGAGTGGATGCCCAGCTCAAGGAGAGGAGCTCCAAGAACTCGAACCAAGATGAGGCTAGCTCTAGAACCTCAGAAAGGGTAGCCACATCCAGCGAACGGTCAGTCCCAAGTAGCCATGATAAGGAAAAGAGTGCTGACCAGAGCCAAGAGCTAGAAGAAATGAAGATGGAGCTAGCTAGGCTACAAGAAATGGTGAGAAGACCAACCCATCCACATGTCCAATGTGTGCATTGTGGTGGCAACCACCTCCGACTGGAGTGTCAGGACCCTAGATCCAGGCCCTGTGCTAAATGCGGTAGGTTTGGCCATGATGCCATGCATTGCAAGCTACCAAGGAGATTTTCATATGCCCCATAGTATAACCCACCATACCTAGGGAATAGGCCGTCGAATTTCTTTAGAAGTGGAGCCCCACTAGCTCTCTTAGTGCCTAATGATGCAAAACTAGCTATTCCTAGGATGGAAATCAACCCAATAGGCATACCTAGGCCACCATGACCCTCCATAAACTACCCACTAGGTGATGCTCCAATCCACTATGTGGAGGAGCCAAATGACAAGGATGCATACATGAACCCTTATGTCTCATACAATGAAGAGGGAAATCCAATCCTCATGGACTACCATCCAGTGCCAGTGATGGTGTTAGGAAGAGGTAGGGTAGAGGCTTAGGGGGATAGACCCAAGAGCCAATGGACTTGCAGTCACCCAGAGCATATCTACTCTTGTTGCCCTGAACAGGAGCAAGCTAATTTAGAAAAGGCTGATCTTAGGTGCCCAGAGTGTGGAATCACTCACTTGTTTGCCAAATGCCCTAGACAGAAGCCACCCTCTAGTCTAGCAAATGAGCCATCATTACCATTGGGACTGTTTGGAGTCGAGACACTTGATGGAGAGGACACACCTATCTCATTACATGAGAAAGAGCAAGAAAATTATGGCTTGATAGTCAAAATGAGGGGTTTCAGCCAATTCACATTCAAGCATACCCTAAACGTAGAAGACGCCATCATGGAGGAGCCAGTCATAAAATGACTCTGGATCAGTGCAATCTAGAGAAGTATGTAGAGAAGGTTGGGCAGGTTGTCGATTACAACAAGTGTGCATCATTTTTGAGGAGCTTCGATGTTGAAAGAAACTATGGCATGGTGATAGTAAGAAGAGGAGAAGAAGCCAGCCAAGTAGAGGTGGAGTTGAGCCCTATGATGGTGGAGAAGGCCTTAGTATTAGCAAGCAAGACTGAGAAATGCCCAAGGAGGGATGTGTATAACATTGTTGGGGGTGAATAAGACTACCGTGCACACGGTCAATGGGATAAGCTTGGCAAATATCCGAAACCCTAATATTAAAATGTAGGAAAAAATGGTTCATGCCCTCTTGTCCAGTCAAATATACAATGCCCTTATGAACAAAATCGGGGTACCATTGCTAGAAAGCATTGCAATTGGATCCCTAGGTGAGGTGGACTGGAATGCCTTCACGTGCAAGTCCATCAAAAACTCAGCAAAAGCCTTGGCCCTCATAGGTACTGCAACAACAGGTGGGGAGTCTGCAATCTCCACAACGAGGTCAGCTAGGAATAAGTACTCCTCCAAGGCATCCATCATCAGGTTCGGTGGAGTACTGACGGCCATCATCCAAGAGGCCGTGAAGGATGCAGAAGGAGGTGCAGAGGAAGTAGGGGAGACCCCTGGACCGCGCTGCCACAACCCGAGTAGGAACAGTCCAGTGAAAGGACTATAAGTGATAGGGAAGAGCAAGAGACATAGTTCGCACTAGAGAAGAAAACCCCATCGAAGCCACAAAAGAAAACAAAAGAAAGAATGACCATAAGAAGAAACAAGCCTAGTTGAAGAGGGCCCAAAGGGAGTCCAAGAGGGCCAAAGAGGAGAGAAGGGAGAAGGAAGCAACTAAGTTGAAGAGAGTGGAAGAGGAGTCGAGAAGGGCTGAAGAAGAGAGAAAAAGAAAAGCAGAAGAAGATGCAAAAGAGTTGACGAGAAAGGAAGATGAAGATATGGCTGAGGCCATGCACATGTCAGTGAAGGAGATTTTTTATACAAAAGAGCTAGCCACCATGAGCCCTCAGAGGGAAGGAGAGCCAAGCAAAAACACCAGGGCCTCATAGGGGAAAGTAGTCTTGATAGTATTAGGCAAGGGCAAGGCCCCAATGCACCCCCTCCCAATCAATCTTCACGCCCCATGCCATGATCACCTTGACTACCCAAGACACTGTAGTGAGATTGCAGCTGCTAATGGACACTAGCAAGTTAATGTCCATGATGTAGTTTTTGGAAACAAAGATGCAGGAGATAGCTCGAGATTCAAAAGCACGGGTCCCCACCACAGGTGCTAAAACATTGATCACAGCTACCGATGTTGAGAATCGAGGCATGATCCCAAGAGGTAGAAGCTAGAGGCCTCTATGACTACAACACCTTCCACAGCACCCACGGCCACAACATATGATGAGTACATCAAAGAGCTTCTAGCACAGCTAGAAAAGGCCAAGGAAGAGAAGAGAGTGGTAGTAGCCGAAAGTGAAAAGTCTCGGTAGCACTCTGGTTGGAAGCAACCCGCCAGGCAGCAAAGCATCAACAAGAAATCTGAGAGCTAAAAGAGCAGCTCAAAGCTAAGGAAAAGGCAGAAGTAAGCTGGCAAGCAAAACTAGGTGAGGATACAACAACGCATTGAGGAGCTAGCCAAGCTGTATGAAAAGTTGCAAGGAAATATGAAAAATGTCATGAATGCCACGAAGGATCTAGAGGTAGCAAGAGAAGAGAGGGCACGAAGATATCAAGAAGAAATAGGAAACTTGAAGAAGAGCACTGCCCTAGAGTTGGGGGAATAGGAGAGACTAGAAAGAGAAATCAAGTGCTTGGAGAAAAAGAAAGAAGAGGCAATCAAAGAAGCAACCCAAGAACTGTAGGAAGAGCTAGAGAACCTAGGTTAGGAGTTGGAAGAGATAAAAACCATGGCTGAAGCTGAAAGACAGTGGCATGAAGGAAGGCAAGGAGCCCACACGTAGAAGAATGAAGATTTGTCTAAAAGGCTATCAAAAACTTCCACATGCAACTCAGCGTGGTGCAACAAGCCCAGAAGATAGTTGAGGAGCAGCTGAACCACTATAACAAGGAGAAAACACACATACTGGAAGAATGAAATGAACAACAATAGGCGGTAATGATGCTGTCCCCTTGCTTGACATTTTTTTTGTGTCAATGCCTAAGTTACGTGAAGGAACCCATGTCTAAATTGATTAATTAAGGAAGCTGCCTTTGCATGTCAAACATAATGTGGTAGGTAATTAGATAACTAAGCAACCCAAGGAAAGTGTGGTGGACGTGACTTGGGTCTGTCCTATGGAAGGGTGGTCCCGGTTAGCTGGGAACTTTTCTCAAAAGATGTGATAACGATGCTATGAAGACCTAGAGTTAGTAGAGTTAGAATCCCGATTTATGTTATTTTAGGGGAGCGGAATGGGACTATGCCTTATGGGCAGAAAGGTTGAGCTTCGCATCCCTCTCGTTTCCCATTCTCCATGAACCAAGTGCAGCTGTTAACCCCAAGCCGAGAAGGCGAAAAGACGAATGAAAAAGCAGAAAGAAGATGGAAAAGGAGCAAGGACACGCAGGTGGGCTCCAAAGTTAAGCCTGAGCCAAAAGCATAGTTTTAAATAAAAGGCGCCTCAAAAACTCCAAAAACTCTTATAAAAGAGCACCAGGCTTCCTCCTGTGCCACCTGTAAAAGAATAGTCGAATGTAGGCCTAGGGCACGAAGAAAAAAGAGGGAATTAGAAAAAGGGACCTTGTGATAATGGCCGGTCATGTAAAAAATGATGGGTGCCCATGGGGTTTTAGGGTTTGTATATATAAAGTTCAAAAAGTGAATAGAAGGTCATTCTTTGGTGTGTGCCCAACAAGAGCTCTTCTCTTCTCCTCTTCTTCTCCTCTCCTTGCTTGTGTGTGCTCTTGAGAGAGGGAGTGATTGTGAGAGTGAGGGAGGGAGTGAGTGGAAGTGAGGGATCAAGGGGGTGAAGCTCTCCATTATCTTCTCTTCTCGTCTCTTCTCTTTCCTTCTTTTGCGCGTACGGCTATGGCAGTTGGAGCTAGGAGAAGGAGGAGGCTTGAGCATACTTGAGCTAGCATCTAGGATCGTGGAGCTACCGGAGTGTGGAAGAGAGGAGGCAACTCATATCGGCATCAAGGTAAGCTCACTACACTCTTAGGATCGAGGGCGCGTCGGCTATGTGAGAGGTAGCCATTAGAGCTCGCTTAGAACGCTTGAAACAATAAGCGGTCCGTGGGTCTTGGCGGTTGAGCGAAAGCTCCCACATTTTGGTTCCGTTGCCGGGACCACGGATTCAAGCTTGAGCACTTGCATGCCCCATATCAAGCATCGAAGTAAGGGATTCTCCCCCGAAACAGAGCTTGAGGTAGGTAGGAAGGTTGGATATTTTGACAAGTAAGTATTTTGGGTTAGTTAGTTTGTTGGATGATTGGAAAATAGGGAGAAATCATGTCAGTTTGTTGCTTTCGATTCTCATTGCATTTAGTGTAGGATAGCATTAGGAAATCGAATCGGGAAAGGGTAGGCTTTACTATTGCAAACAGGGCAAAATAGGGCATAAAACATGCAAAAAAATGGCAAAAAACTAGCTTGGGATGCTTAATGTCAGCAAGTGAATGATTGAGAGTGTCAAAGCCCTGCCCGGGAAGGGGTTTAAGGGTCAGGAGGCCAAGGGAGAGCTCATTTTCAACCATTGCAAAGAGAGAGAGAGAGAGAGAGAGAGAGAGAGAGAGAGAGAGAGAGAGAGAGAGAGAGAGAGAGAGAGAGAGAGAGAGAGAGAGAGAGAGAGAGAGAGAGAGAGAGAGAGAGAGAGAGAGAGAGAGAGAGAGAGAGAGAGAGAGAGAGAGAGAGAGAGAGAGAGAGAGAGAGAGAGAGAGAGAGAGAGAGAGAGAGAGAGTGTGTGTGTGTGTGAGCCCCTACGGAGATTCGATTTGATCACGTCGTCGAAGAGCCTACCGCTCACCCCAGGTATGCCAATCACTTCCCTTGGTGCCTTAGCCAGGATCTGGAAGTTTATGTAGGAGATGATTGCCTGACTAGGGAGATTTGATCAAAATCGTCATTGTGCGGCATTCGTCACGTCGCGTTCGGCCCGTTCGAACAGCCCTTGTTAGGCCGAGTCCCAGACTCGGCCCTTAGACCCACCCATTTGGACCTCGACCCAAAAACCCTACTCGGCCCTCAGACTCGGCCCCTTTGAATTACTCGACTGGGCCCATCCAAATTACTCGACTCGGCCCATTAGAGTTACTTGACTCGGCCCTTTGACCAAACTAACACTTGGACCCAAGTCCACTCAGCCTAGGACACGATACTCGGCCTTCTGCCTAATATCTGGCTCGGCCCATCCGAGTTACTCCACTTGGATCTCGGCCTATAAAAAAACTTTTTGCACTCAGACAGGTGAGATTCAGCCTGCTGTCCGAGTCACCCGCTGGGCCCTTGCAACTTGGACCAGTTGGGCCGAGTGTGTGCCCCAACTCAGTCTCAGAGATTTGACTTGACCCAACTAGAGCTCAGTGGCGCAACTTGTCGTAAGCCTTCCTGACGTTTAAAGCCTGATTCTGGCGCATCGAGTAGACAAAATCGTAAGGCATGGCCGCTTAACAGTTTGAGTGGGCTCTTGCGATACCTAGAAACCCTAGAGACCTAGAGGTAACCCACAGAGCCGTAAAACCCTGATCGAGCCCAAAAGAAATGGCAAGGAAACGTAGTCGAGAGGCCCTAAATCTCTCCTAGGCGACCATAGAATCAATCTACCAAGCCTATCAGGCCCAAGGGTGCATGAGACGCTTAGAGGCTGTTTGTTGCACTCACCTTGAATTTCCGCACTTAAAGAGCACTTAAGAAAAACTGAAAGCTTGATTGAACACTCGTGCACCAAAAAGAACACCCACACGAAGTGGAGATAACTTGAGAACTACATTTAATAAGTCAAGAAACTCACTCAGATAAGCCACTCAAGGAATCCACAAATAGAAGAGAACCCACGGACAGAGACAAACCATCAACACGCAAAGTAGGACCAAGCAAGCGGCGCAAGCAAAGGGGATTTGACAAACCCACTCAATCCAATTGATAGCTTGGCAAAGCACGAGAACTCGACCATGGCGGAGGAAAGTGTGGACCTCAGGTCTAATGAGGAACTCAACTTGGGTGTCTTCCCAGAGACTATTCACAACAGCTACGATGCGCACGCTCGATATGAGCACCGCGGTCTATGCTATCATTGCAGACTTAGAAGAAGAGAGGAAGCTAGCCCATAAGACATTGCAAGGCATAGCTGCGTATAATAGAGACCAGCAGGTTAGGAGCCAAA